>NC_140583.1:653570377-653649377 GCF_964204655.1 Triturus cristatus
TTCCGGTTTTCACCCTGGAGAGACCGAGGCACGCACTCCTGTCTTTCGCAGAGTCCGACACTTTGAATCAGAAGATCCGACCTTAACGCTTAGTTGACCTTTTTGTGCACATAAACTCGATCTCAGTGCATTAAAAACTCTGCGAATCGTCCCCTTGAAACTGGCAGACTTTTTTACCCCGGTACATTCTGGAATTTGTAGATTTGCAAAAGAAACTCGTATTTTGTACTCTCCGCTGGCGTGGGACACTTGAGACGTCTGCGTCCTGCCAGGTTGCAGCCTCGGGTCCTAAAGCTGTGTAATGTGAAACCAGCGGCTGCGGCCAGCGGACGCCACTAAAGACAGACACACACAAGCACGCACTTCACACCACTCGATTCCAAAACACAGGCACAGCCACGCCTCGCCGATAACTGTATTCTTGTAGTTCGAATACTCACACTCTGCTTTACACCTTTTACTGTAGACACTGCAAAGAGTGGTGTATGTGTTTATATTGTCCGTATCCTATGTACGACCCCTGACAAGGCGCTGAAGTGAGCGTGCAAGGCGTCTAGGCGCTGAAGTGAGCGTGCAAGGGATGCACGGGATTCCCGACCCCGGACGAGCTGCGGAATTGAACGTGATAAGGTGGTACAGTGCATACATCTTTAAACTTTCACTGGGTTTGCATTTTTCCCACCCACGAGACTTCTTACAACGCACGTGAAGGTTTTGTTAAAGAATTCGTGGCTGTAAAGCGTGCTCGTGGATTCGAGGAGTCCACCCCCAATAATACTAGCGGCCAAACCATACAATTAAAGACAATCTTTATGTGTCATACTTACATGGGTAGTTAAATCCCCACGAAGTACAGTGCCCGGGGGTTTGGAAGACATGCGAGTGCCCCTGGGCGAATTGCCAACCGTACTGATATAAAACCGACTTTCTGAGTAGCAGGGACGGACCCTGAGAGCGAAAATGTGGGCGACTATGAGGATGCTGTTGGAATTAAACTTACATTTCTGACCATCGGGTTAAACTATGAGATCTCACGCCTCTGGCTGTCTCTACCCCGACAAGCTGGAACACGTGCGCTTCAGACCCTGGAAACCCCGGACACGCTACAGGAGTCTCCCTGCCCACACCCCCAAGAAGCAGGTATTCGGGTGGTCAGACAATGCGCGCACCCGGACCATGCGCCGTCCCAGAAGCAGGTACTCAGATGGTTGAGACCTCGAAACCTCCCGGACACGTCTCATGGGGTCTCTCCCGATAGAGACCCGTTTCGAGGCCCCATTTAAAAAACTGCTGATGCTCTTCACTGGTGAGACCCAGCCCTCTTAAAGCCCTGGCTGTAGCGTATATGTGTGTGGGAGGCTCTGTGTGTGTGTGGGAGGCTCTGTGTGTGTGTGTGTGTGGGAGGCTCTGTGTGTGTGTGTGTGGGAGGCTCTATGTGTGTGTGTGGGAGGCTCTGTGTGTGTGTGGGAGGCTCTGTGTGTGTGTGTGTGTGTGGGAGTCTCAGTGTGTGTGTGTGGGAGGCTCTGTGTGTGTGTGTGGGAGGCTCTGTGTGTGTGTGTGGGAGGCTCTGTGTGTGTATGTGAGAGGCTCTGTGTGTGTGGGGGTAACTCTGTGTGTAGAATGCTCTATGTGAGTGGTGGGGGTAACTCTGTATGTAGATTGCTCTATGTGAGTGGCTCTGTATGTGTAGGTGGCTCTGTGTGTGTAGGTGGCTATGTGTGGGTGGCTCTGTGTGGGTGGCTCTGTGTGTGGGTGCAAATGCAATAGGTCTCGCATTGGAGAGTGATTAAGCTATTGACATTTAAAGAAACGGCATTGTTATTTACAATGTTTTAAAAACAAAAACATACAAGAATGTCATGAGCAATGCCAACAGCTCTAACTTTAACAATGCCGAGACCATTGCATTGTAAATGCTTGTTAGGTTTTGCCTGCGAAATCTATTGCATTGTATATATTAAAAGAGCTTATATCCTACCCCTACTTTTGATCAGTTTGTATGCTTGCCACTTATTTTTCCTCGGTTTCTATTGGTTGTAGCATACTATTTCCTGTTGTTCAGACTTTGTGTCTCCTATTTGTTTCCCCCGGCCCAACTACTGTTAAATCTGCATGGTGGAACTTCTTATATAAGGTTTCCCGTGCACAACGTTTACCATTTACCTTTATCTAATCTCCCCCTGGCTGAATGCATTTGCGTGCTTGTTTGCTGTCTTTTTTTCATGCCCACGCCAATTGTTCTGAAGCATGTCCTCCTTCTTAACATCGCATCTCAGCAAACACTGCTACATTTCTCACCAGCTATCACTCCCTTTCTTCTGTTCAGCATGTCCTGATCCTCTCAGCATGCCCTTCGCTCCTGCCTCTATTCAACTTGCCCTTTCCCCTGCCTCTACTCATGTCTCTCAAACTTGCCGCGTCTCCCTCAGTTATTCTGACTTATCATTGCGTCGGTACCAAGCATGACATATCCTGTATACTACACCTTGCCCTCTTGTTAATTGTACGCTACCCTGGCCCTCCCGCCCGCCCCCTAGAACTAGATGCACCCCAGTACTGGAGCTCTCCTCACCCTCTGCCGGATCTGTCCAGAGGTGGACACCTTGCAGATTAGCTTCTGAGGATCTTCCGGCTCGGATTCTGAGGCACTGTCCTATAAATCCTTAGTCAGCAGTGCCACCATCCTGCAACTGTGTTCCTTGCCGGGCGTCGCTCAGCAAGGGGCGACGCCTGCTATATGTAGCTGGAACTACTACAGTCTGTTGATCCGAGGCCTGCTTGCGACCTTGAGCCCTCTGCCGGGTGACTAGTGCTATTTCAGACTGAGATTTGAGGATTACAGGGTGGAGAAGTAGCGGCCTCAAGTGAGGAACATGGCTTACAGTGACTCTAATATTTTCTCATGCTTTCAAGGAGACCAATTTTGGGTCTCGTAGAGATTAAAATAATATCATATTATGGGCCTGATTATGTGCTTTACATTTATTTATTTATTTATTTGTAAAGTTTCAAACAGCGCAAACATGCCATATCAGAGCGCTTTACAGATGATCGGAAGGAACACGAAAGCAAACAACAGCATAATCATTTGAGGTACAGACTGTGTAAGCTCACAAACTGAGGAAAGTTACTTCCGTAGGGCCATCTACACCTCCTGCACCCTTATGCATTTTGATTGCACCCAATATATTATGATACCACAGGACTTACTGTGTAACAGTGAAACCTGTTTTAAAAAATGTGTGGAAAGATTGGCATTTATTGTTTTTACATTTTTTTGCAGCTCTACAGACAAGCGCTTGTTAAAACAATCTGAAGAGGTGTGACAAATATTTCTTTTAAAACACATATCTCTTTCTGATTATGTTCATATTGACCTGAAGTGATCTTCATTGCAAAAGTAGTCCAACACTTGTCATAAAATTATGTGACCGGATCTGTTTTTTTTTTCAATGGTCAGTGCACTTTTGAGTCTGATTTACATCAAATTGACTTTTTCCCAAGATCTTCTGGGCACAAAATGCACAAGTTTTTAGGTTTCGCCTGCACAGCGCTCAGCGGCGCAACTAGTTAAAAACATGGTACTCAGCAGCACAAGCGGCTGTGGCTCATAATTAAAAAGTAAGCCCTATGATGCAGTCAACGCTGGCCGAATCATAGTGCTTTTTTGAAAAACTTTAAGCCATGTTGTACAGCAGCTTGTGCTGCTGTGTAACATGCCTAAATAAACATTGACAAACCCACTAGTTCTCTCTGGCAGCTGTTCTAGGGCCAAGTGATGACTGCAGTAAATACAGGACTTGTAATTTCCAAGCTTGGGTGTTTAACTTTGCCCTTTGTGTTTTATGAGCTGCTTCATTGGGTCTGTGAGATTGGAAACATGAGCTCTAGCTAGAGTGACACTGCTTGCTAAAGGAAAATTCCTGACTGTATTCTTGACTGGAGTGACTTAGTGCATGGCGGTCTGAACATGGGCTATTGTGACCACAAGAGTACCATGCCCCCTTGCCAAAATGTGAGTGAATGTCCGTGGAACAGAAAAGGAAAATGCTTGAAAACATAGTCATTGTCGTGTTCTGCCAATTGGTGTCAGCTGGTTTTCTACTTGTCCAGCAACTTGAGTTATCATCATATTTTTGGCTACTATTAACGTGCATTCTTTCCCAGTGGACAACTTAAAAAATGTTATGCATCTGGAAAAAAAGAGTAATATATTTCTGTCTGTCTGGCTATCCTCGGACCTCAGTGCTCCAATGTCCTGTGCACATCCCCAGAAATATGCGCTTACGTCAAATACAGTATTATGTCACGCAAAGGGCGTTTCTTACACCCTCCAAAATCAATAGATATTTCAACGGTACGGATGCCGCCTGCCCCTGCTGCTCCCTTAGGGACACAGAGCTAACACATATGCTGTGGGGCCGCCCACACCTGCGTGCCTACAAGGGAGGAAGTCGCTGATAGAATGACTCGCTGCACGGAACGCAGTTTACCATTTGACTGGCACTTCTACATCCTGCATCTCTATCGCAGAAGCCAAAACAATAACGTGACCTCCAGGTTTTTAGACTTTGGAATGGTGGTCGCTAAAGAGATTAATCACAAAAAGATGGGAAAAAACAGACTTACCTCATATACAGGCATCAAGCTAGGATTTTGCGAGTCCTTAATTGCGAATATTAAGGATTCACAATTAAGGACTCGCAAAATCCTATGCATGTAGGAATCGCTATAATAATAGCGATTCCTACACATTCCTTATTTGCAACTCGCAAATAGCGAGTCGCAAACAAGGAATAGCTTCCCATTCATTCCTATGGGCCTAAAGGCCCTTAGGAATTAATAGATAATTGCAAGCGCAATTTGCGAGTACCAATTGATACTCGCAAATTGCTCATGCAATTTCAAGGGTGCAAGGGGGTCAAAAGGACTTCCTGTTGCACCCCTGAAATTGATCTGTGCACAAATGTTGCGCACACACATGTCCCAAGGACATGTGTGTGTGTAACCTACAACTTTGAAAAATGCACTTTAGTGCATTTTTCAAAGTTTTTGTAAATTACCATGAAGTTCAACTTCATGGTAATTTATGCCGCCTAGTAGTGAAATCGCTACTTCAAAGTGGTTCTTGCATTGCATTTAAGGAATTGCAAAATGCGATTCCTTAAATGCAATCGCAATTTGAGAACTCGCAATTAATTGCGAATTCTCAAATTGCGAGGGCCTTGACCCTTGACGCATCGATCGCAAATGGCCGATTTTTGCAAATCGCACCGTTTGCGATCGCAAAAAGATTTGATGCATGTGCCAGATACTGCTCACATGGGCCAAGGCCGAAGGCATTGCACTTCACTGAGAAGACACCATGGGTATACGCCAGATCCCACTTATTGTAAGCTGGGATGTGATGCTAACTGCGCTACTACACATTCATAACACCAATATGGAAACCATATCCTCGGAAAGCCCCACAGCATAGGGGAACTCACTCTCAGTGCAGGAAGGGTATGAACCAGGACATGGAGTGAACAGACATGACAATAAATGGGAGCACGCATCACCTAACACTATCCCTTATACACATTCTGAAGGACTCGCTGCGTAAAACAATACACGAAGCACGCAAAAGGGGGGAATCGGTAGAAAGCTTCAGCATAGTTACGCACCCACCTGTTATATTTTGAGTTGCCCTGCTACATTATTACCGCCTCCATAATACATTCGAGAATATGTAACGATGACCTATAGCGCCAATACACACTGTATAAATGAGCACTACTGGCAGCAAGTGGAAACTAATAACCATTGTCAAGGACCTCTATATAACCATTTCAGCCCTATATATGTTGCAAATTACAGTTTCGGTCACACTTGCGAGTATGTTTGATATGGAATGCTCACTGACACAGTTTCCACTGCACGTCAACTACTTAATGATCTGTTTGCAATGCATGTGTATACGGTGGCCGAAATGTTGAACATTTTTATAAAAACAGGTTGCTGGGGCCGGTTTTGCAGAAATGCTGCAATATCGGCCTCCTGTAACCAAAGTGTGATTATAAACAATGCCTCTACCATGAGTACACAGTGAATTTAAATAACACCATGGATGGATGGGTCTTATGAACACAGAGGAATGACTTATCATGATCTCAAATGTTTACAAGGGCACCTCCAGAATTCTGTGGAAGGGCATGAAACACTGGAGCAGGACAATGGAAAAAGGTATGGGAGGGAGAGGGAGCTGTCCTCTGACACACACTCTCCATCACCACGAGCCGCCAGTTGCCGGCCTCTCTGAAGTACCACTATGCCAATCCGCCTCTGTCTATCTTCTGGGAGTCCAAAGTCTCTGAACCTTATATTCCACTTCGAAAAAGATTGTAAGCCCCCATGTGAGGCTCAAAATGCTATTTTTATTGACAGCTATTTTAATAAAAGTTTAACATCCATAGAGGTGACAGTACCTACCACGCGCACTCTGGCCAGCAGCAGCGACAGGTCACTGGGAGATAAATGCTCATCCTGCCCCAGTGCCTCCAAGCAGTTTTTGAACTCGTCAGTGGGCATGTCAGCCAGGATGTCAGGTGGCCACGCTGAGGGCACGGTGGCTTTCACGGCAGCACATGTAAGCATTAGCCCTGTGGAGAAACCAAACACAAGGTTGCGCTGCCAGATTATAAGTGTCGGCGTTAGGGTCAGTTTGTGATGACAAGGCGAGGGGACTCTTGCCCACACCAAACACCAGAGAGGATAGCCAGAGATGCCCCACATTAACTCCAAACACCAGCATCTTTATATGAAGACTAGTAAAAGACAGCAAGCGTGAACGCCAAACAGGAGAGAGACAGGCAAAGAGGACAGCATGTGGATAGAAACAAGCCATTGCCACACTCTGATGATCTGGCAGAGAGTGAACTGCTTAGACAGCAAAACACCAGGGTCAGTGTATGACAACCAAGCAGAGCAGGAAACAGGCAGACGCCAAACCTATGGGGCAATATATGAGGACAGGGCAGAGGGGCACTTTGCAGACATCAAAACACTTGGACCAATGCATTAATGTGAGTCAGAGGGGACAAAGTGCTAGACTTCAAACACAAGGGTTAGTAACAAACAAACAGGGAGCCCAACTCTGAGGGCCCCATTACGAGTGGGCTGCATAATGGCCCGACATTCCTCCCCAATCGAATTCCTACACCATGAAAATTGATAATTTTCACGCATTCGGGCATTACCCTGGATTAGAAATTGAACTCTAATAGTCCCCTAAAAAATTGATAAATACTAGGGAATTCAAAATGCAGCACTCGGTCCCTGCAGTAATTCTACATTATTTCACCGAGGCACTTCAGTAGCAGAAGTGAGAGGGTGAAAAACACTGATTGGCAGCGTCACAGCACATCTGGTAATCCCGATGGGGCCTGTTACACCGTATCTGGCCCCAGCCTAAATAATATAGGGCTCGTAATGAGCTCCATAGTGTCTAACTTCAAGACTTCACCACAGCTCAAGGCTGAGGTTTGGGGGCCTTTTTTGAAAGTGATTTGGACCTAATGTATGTCCTGCTTCCGATGTTGCTGTAATCCATGATGTTCCATCACAAATAGCGCCCGGTGGAATGCCTGAGCTGAAAAACTTTCAGTGTGTTTTTAAAATGTTACCTGGCTCCTAAAGTGATGATCCCTGGTAAGATCCCTACTGCAGGGACTGCAGGTTTTTCCCCCCAAAAAATAGTTGTTTTTATTGCCCCTCTCGAACAACCTTTTAGCTATGGCTTATCATGCGCTGTGTACCACAGACAAGTTACTGCCCATAGTGCACAGAAGAGCATGGATACACTTCTGAGTGATAATTTGGGCCAGGAGGATCACTCTTAGAATCGCCAGGGACTTAAAAGCTTCTTGATGAATCTGAGGTCTCTGAGAGTGTCCCTTGGTCCTAAAGTTTTCTTTCTGGAATTACAGGTACCACAAGATCCTGCACCAGGACCGAACCATGAAGCCAGGTGGTGGCACCGCCATCATCCACAGAGACACCATCAAATGCACTGCCATCAGTAACCCAGAAACTACTTTCTTAGAACCTCAACATTTCAAGCTCAAGATGGACATCAAAACCACCATCAGGGGGATCCTCGCATAGCGGACATTTGGATCCTGGAGCAACTTCAGCAACCTCCTCACCGATCTCGTCACCCCATTCCCCATAAACTCCAAAGACTTCTTACTCCTAGGCAATGTCAACTTCCATCTCGATGATGCTGCAGATTCCAACACCACAGACCTAATCAAAACAGCCTACAAAACATCGGAATCACTCATCTCATGAAAAGGCCCATGCACATTGCAGGACACACCCTGAACCCAATCTTTACCTTCAGTGACACAATCAAAGTTAGTCACATCTCTCCCCTCACTTGGACGGACCACTTCATCATTCACTTCAACATCTCGCCACACCCACCACACTGACAGAGAGGCTACGCACCCCCAACTGTAACTGGAAGAAGGTGATCGAAGTCGCACGGTTGAACACCTTCCAGCTCCACCCCCCTATCTTCTGCAACAACACCAACAGAAACATAGACAGTTTCAATCACTGGATCTCCACCAGCACACCCCTCATAAATGCCAACCAGAAGAGGAGAAACAAACACGCGAGCTTGAACATCAACGCACTCAAAGAGCCCAAGAGGTGATGCAAACAGTTAGAAAACAAATGGAGAGCCTCACAAAAGCCCACCTCCAGGAAGGCCAACAAGACCTCACTCCACCATGAACTGAAAGAGACCAAGAAGAAAGCACTGGCCCAGAGGATTGAAGCCAGCAATAAAAAAATACAAAGAACTTTTCACTATCATTAAGAAATTCACCCATCCGGTAGTCAGCTACAACTCTATCACCCCGTCAGAAGGACTGTGCAACCAACTCTCTGACTTATTCCATGACAAAATATCTAAAATCTACATTAACTTGGACCCTCAACCACACCCTACCTCACCTCCGACCTCCACCACTAAGGTCACCCCACGCACATTGCGGACCCCGATGACCAACAAAGACACAGTGGCTATAATGGCATAAATCCACTCAGGGCCCAAACAGACCCACAGATGTCTCAACCGCATCTTCAACCTAGGGAGACCCACGATAAGCATGGCACATATAACCGTCATCAACACCTCCATCACTACAGCCTCTTTCCCGGATGCCTGGAAACATGTAGAAGTCACCCCGCTCCTCAAGAAACCATACGCAGGCCCCAAAGTCTTCAGCAACTACCACCACATAGCCCTGCTCCGATTCCCAGTCAAAGTCATAGAAAAGGCCTTCACTGTCAGCTCTACCACTACCTTGAACACCATGAACTTCTGGAGAGCTTGCAATCAGGTTTCCACAGCAACCACAGCACTGAGATGGCCCTCATCGCAGCTTCAGATGACATTCACATCATATTAGGCTGAGGCCACACTGTTGCCCCAAACCTCCTGTACCTCTCTGGCACTTCCTTCGACATAGTCTCCCACAACATACTCATCTCCAGAAGCCAAGAAACTGGAATGCAAGGACCAGCTCTCACGTAGTCTTTTTTCTGACCGGAAGACGCATTGGCTCAATTGCGAAATTGCCCCACTTTCTTCAACGTATACATGACTTCTCTAGTAAGCATAATTTGGACCCACAGACTTAATATCACCTCTTACTCCGACGACGCCCATTTTATCCTATCCCTCTCCTATCCCTCTCAGAAGACACCAACACCACCAAAAGTAATTTCAAAATGTGCAGGACCAACGTGGCCAACTAGATGAGAGACAACTACCTCAAACTCAACGCTGACAAGACAGAAGTACTGATATTTGGCAGCAATAACCCACCCTGGGACTCCACCTGGTTGCCCACAGAACTAGGCTTCACCTTCTTCCCTTCCGAACACACCAGAAAATTGGGCAACATCCTGGCCGCCAACCTCACCATGAAACATCAAATCAATGCTGTCACCTGCGCCTGCTTTTCACAAGCAAACTGGACTACGGCAACACCCTTTACTACGGCATCTCCGCAAACCTGCTACACAAGCTCCAAAGCATCCAAATGCCGCAGCCAGACTAATCATCAGCTTTACTCGCAGCACGCACATCACATGTAACCTCCGAAAACTACACTGACTTCCCATTCAGAAATGCTGCCAGTTTAAGATGCTCAACCACACCTACAAGGCACTTCACAACCATGTTGACCTCAGCTACCGTCTACACTTCCACCAACCAACCAGGAACCTCCACTGTGCATCACTCATGCTCACCCAAACCCCTGTATCCATAGACGCAAGGTAAGGCCTTCTCTTACCTGGGAGTCAAATCCTGAAACGACCTCCCCCTGCACATCAGGACAGCTGCGTCACTTATGGATTTCTGCCAGAAACTGAAAACTTGGCTCTTCAACTGATCCTTCTAGCAGAACCCACACCTACTCAGCGCCTGGATACCCTCACACTTTTTGCGGCTCTACAAATCCACATTATATTAAATTACATACGTTTCTTTTACCTGCTTTGGGTTTCATCCTGGTGCCCAGAAGACCGATGGAGTACTGCACCAAGAACTGCTTGGACTGAAGTTGGGCATCCTCACTGGCCTGCCCCACGTTCTGCTTGCATAATGCCCCAAAGGAGGTCTGAGCCCACTGCTTCTCACTCCCAAACACCAGGTCCAACCGCTGCTGAGTGATCAGGGTCTATGGAAAAAAGTGCATTGGACAGTTAGAGACGAGAGTGATCAAGGGAACTGTGACTGTAAATGCCGAAGGCAATCAGAGAGGGGAGAGCAAGAGAAAAGTGAGAAGAGAAAGGGAGGGACAGTCAGATAGTAAAGGAGCAAGAGAAAAGTTGGAAGAAAGCGGTAAGGATATCCATAGAGGAGAAAAGCAAGAGAATAGTGAGAAGAGAAAGCTAGGGGCAGTCAGCGAGGAAGAGCAAGAGAAAAGTGAGATCCTAGAGGAGAGAACCTGAGAATTTCAGATTAAAGACTGCAAGACATCATTCAGACAACAGAGTAATGTGTTTAATCTTGACCCAAATTTTCTGAAACATCTATGTGGAAAACAGACTCCAAATAGTGCCAGTGCATTGTTTATGTCTTCAGAATCCCAGAGACTGGTGCTGTTGTGCTGTTGGTGTTGTGCTGTTGTGCTTCCAGGTGTCAAGGCCGAAAGAATCTCGGATCAATTTCATTTCATGCAATAGTGACCTTACTTAAGTGAGACAAGTATTCAAAGTGACTTCTCCTCTGAAAATTGATTCACAATGATGAATCGATCATTTAAAATAACTTTCACTTCATGCTCTGTGTCTGACCTTGTTTAATGTCTATATGCGTCCTCTGGCAGACGTAGTTGAGTGTCATGGGATGAAGACGGTTTCATATGCTGGTGACACTCAGTTGCTTATCACCCTGGCACAGGACGAAGCTGACACTGCTCCTAAGTTTAGAGCATGCCTGGTGGACCTGGCAAAATGAATGACTTCCAGCAGCTTGCAACTAAATGCTGGAAAGACTGATATTATCGTGGTTGGTAAGCAACCATCCATTTGGTCCTCTGTTTGGTGGCCTCCTGAACTGGGCTGGTCCCGGTCTCCAAACCTAAAATAAAAAATCTGGGGGTTTAGTTTGGCACAGCACTGTCCTTTGACCACCAGATTTCGTCTCTGGCTGGCACTTGCTTTGCCATCTTGAAGATGCTTCAGAAAATCTTAGAGTTGCTGCTAGTGTCAGCCAAGAAAACAATCATCCAGGCGTTGATAGTGTCTCGCCTGGACTACTGCAATGTTCTTTATCTTGGGGTCTCTAAGGGAAGAATAAGAATGTTGCAGAGGGTGCAGAATACTGCTGCCAGTATGCTACGTAATATTCCTAGGCGCTCCCCTCCGGGTTCGGCTCTTGTAAAGCTCTTCTGGCTCCCTATGCAGTCTAGAGTGGCCTTCAAAGCCTTATATTTCTGTCATAGAATTGTAAACATGAAAGGTCCTCGATTCTTGTTCCCCGTGATTAAACTCTATCGGCCCACTCACAGTCTTAGATCATCTGGAACAGCTAATTTGATGATTTCCAAAGTTCACAGAGCTCGTCTGGGTGGCAGATCCTTTAGTCTGCTTGTGGCTAAAATGTCGAGCCTTCTGCACCTGGATCTCAGAATGCAGCCCTCGGAAGTGCTGTTTCGTAGGAATTTGAAAACCTGGTTCTTCAGGCACTCCACGGTCATTTAAGGACTATGGCTGGCTTGTTGTACACTTTTGATTGGCGGTATAGGAAAAAACCTAGCATGGGAAAATTCCGCATTGGAGTACAAATTTCTAATATAACACATAACACACTTAGGGGCATATCAACAAGGGTCTTATCTCCGCTTTTTTGCTTTAAAAGCCAAAAAAGTGGAGATAAAACTATCGCCCTATTTACAAGTGGGTGCTAACATGCATTAGCGCATGTTAGCACACGTTTTCCAGACGCCTCGCTTTGCATCTCTAATGAGATGCAAAGTGGGCGTCACTGGGCAGTACTGCTTGTAAATTATCGCTGATGTGCACATCGCGATATTTACAAGGAGGCCCACGCATTTTAGCAGATGTTCGTTTTTGGCAAAAACCGCGGTTTTCGCCAAAAACTAACGTCTGATAAAATGCTGACTTACCTATACTTTACATTGGGGTGGATTAGCAAGGTTATCGCCGTTTTCCATGGAACATTGCTGGAAAACCAGCGATGTTCCATGGAAAACACCGCTATCGCTGGAATAATTATCACCATTGCGCTATGCGTTGTTAATACAGCGCTAGCATGGCGATAATTTCCAGCGATAGCCGGCGATAAAAAATCTCACGCTAAGCGCGGCCAGCGATAATTATCGCTGCCGCTTGATAATATGCCCCTTAGTTCTTCACATAAATCTGTACTGGGAAGAAGTAGTTACAATAAATATATCTTGAAAATGAATATCTTACTACCCCATTGAATACAGTTTCCTCTATGTTTTAAAAGTATAGGTGAACTCCATAAGCGATGGAACCCTGAGGGTGAAGGCCGCCTCCAGAACCCGATGACGTGAAGACTGAGAGAAGGAAATGAAGACATCAGGCAATCCAAATTCAGACATAAGGAGAGCTTCCTTTATACCCAGTGCCAAAAGGGGAAGCAGTCACGTTCATAAGATTTGATTACGTTTTGGTCGGTGGTGTGGATAAGACAAGCTGAGGAGGGGTGGTGGTGAATGCACTGGTGGATAGCTGCTCCAGGTCACAGAGTGAGATGGATGCCGATGTCACCAGTGCTGTGGGATGCAGGTAGGTCTCACAGACGCAGAGTAGACAGAGAGTGGACAGAGAGTGGGAGAGGATCGGCTGCCTCTATAGGTACTGAGAGAGGTCCAAATCGGGTCACCGACCAAAAGAAAAGGGGCTTGTGGAACACTGGACAAGAGAACAACGTGGCACTAGCACTGAGAAGTGGTCGCACATGGACTCAAGCGCACGCGGAATGGACATGGAAGAAGCACTGGAATAGTGGAGAAGAGCCCATGAGTATCACGACTGATGGTGGAGCTGCCCGTGTGGCAGCAGATCCACCCAAGAGTCGTGAGCTGGGTAGAGACCTGTGATCGGAGGAGAGACTGGGCAGAATCAATGGGACAGTGCCGGTAGGGATACAAGAGCCCAAGTGGCTGGGCTGATGGGGACTCAATTGGTACTGGAGCCCACATGGCAGAGGGGTGTAATGAGCATGTCTGTGGCTCAGAGAGGGAGAGAAGTAAGGGAACGCGTGGTTTGAGGAAATGTGGTGGAAAACATATTGGAAGTGCATGGGGAGTGAGAGGAGGCGGACCGCTAGCGACACAAGCCCACCACTGAGAGTTCCCTGGTGATGTCGGGTTCACACACAGTGAGGGTCACAACATTTGTCCTAAGTGCACCCAAAGGAGTGGTTTGCCTCAGAGACATCCATGAGCGGAATGTGGGTGGACAAGTGCAGAGTGCAGATTAAAGGGCCACCACACATGCAGTCATTTCATGGAGAGAGAAGGGAAAAAGGCAAGAAGTCGTTGTCGAGCTGGGTAGACCCTTGGTAACATAGGGGAGGATGAAATGCGTGGGTTTGACTATGGCACTAGGTTCTCATCTTATGCTGAGTAGTACAGAAAAAGTTTGGGTGAGGAATTATGTGGACAACTTTCAATTATTACACTGAGAAATTAGGGGAAGGAAGGTTCTAAAGATGCGAGGGGGAACTGAAATGTAGGACAGAGGTACCACACACTTACAAAACTGGACAAATGTTTTTACAATATACGGCAGCATGATTCATGAGAAGGAACCAGTGCGTACTGTATCTTTGTTCAAATATGTGGAAATGATAAGACAGGCACGAGCAAATGTTGGGGAACGGCCTAGTTAAGATATGATGAAGAATTTTGGTATGCAAACGTGAGGGCAGGAGCATAGGTTGAGGAGCGTTAGATAAAGGTTTATCGGTATACGTATTGTATTAACCAGCCATTTATAGGAAAGTACACTCCAAGTGGACATACAGTACCAGAATACCAGCTTCCTTTCTAGGGTGCACCACCAAGGACGATTATGTATATATATTTTAACCATAAGGGAATTTAGTTCCCAGGCCGAGATGACTGGTGCATCCAAACAACTTTGGGGGATGCAAGTGGAGGGCAGCATCTTTTTAGACAAAGTCATGCCCAGAGGATGTCCTGTGTCTTGTACTGTCACTATAAAATGAAGCTTCCTCTTAAAATGAAGGTAAAATTAAGTTTGGGATGGACTGGCGCTACACTACTACTGATGTTCGCACCTTTATTGTAAACATCAGAAACCTCAATACAATTCTTACTTACGTCGAGAATACCTTTATCCACATCAGTTTAGCTCATCTGTCCGAACCTCTTCGCACTCACAGCATCACTAGCCTATTTGGTTTGATTACTAACATCAGTTAGATCAGAACGTGCCCCATAACTATAAACATCCAAAATGGAGACAGTGTGGAAACAACCTTCCTCCCTCTCATGAGTTCAAATGGGATTTCCCCTGTGACTGAATGGGGTGCGGTGCAATGAGCCCACACTTACTCCCTTGTGGCATTAGCACAGTCAAATTTCGATCTGAGAGGACTTTGGATACACTCCACCAGGACCTTGTTGAACCGCTCAACTTTGCCATTGCACTATGGATAATAGAGCAGCGTACATGAATGTTTAATCCCACACCTAAAGCAAACACAAGGAGATGATGGACGGAGCGCTGAAACTCTACAGACACTCACCCCCAGTCACTGATCTGGGTTGAATCCATCATTGTTCTTCAGTTCGCCTCGCTACCCCAGTTCAGACCCAGCCATATGCAAATCAGTCTTGACCCTGTTCCTCATAGGAACAGTCCAGCCAGAACTGCCAAGCCAGGTCTTCCCACACCTATCCAGAAAATCTTATATCACCAAAGATGTAAATTGGACCCCATTATCAGTCTGTAATTCTTTGGGGATCCCCTCTCTCATGAACAATTTCTTAAAACAACATCACATTGTTGGGTGTAGGTTCGGAGACACCTGTCACTTCTACCCATCTGGACAAATGATCAATCATGACAATAATGTATCTCCACTTACTTGGAAGAACTCGGAATGGACCCAGAAAATCAACAGTAATTTTCTGCCACACCTTACCGGGATAAATGGTAGGTATAGGTTCAGGACGAGAGGAGGTAAGGTGCTTGTAACTACTACCACATATTACACAACCACGAACAAATGCTTCCACATCTCCATCCATGCCAGATCACCAGAAATGTGAGCGTACTCTCCTTTTGGTTGCAGTCATGCCCAGATGACCATTGAGGGAAGTTTCTACAATCTTCCGCCTGAAGTAAGAAGGCAGGAACAATTTGTCAATTTAATATGCCAGTCTTCCATATCAGGACAGACAACACACTTGACAACCTTGGCGAAAATACATTTTTCAATTTCAACCGTTTCATTGGAAATATTGCTATGTACAGGTGGTCTTGAGAGTAAGTCAGCCTTGACATTCTTTCCATCTGCAATATGCTCCATCATAAAATTGAATTCAAGCAACTTGGTAGCTAACCTAGCTAACCTTGCTATTGACTTTTTGATCTTTTCACCTGAAAATATGTCCACCAAAGGACAGTGACCAGTTCTCAAATAGGATATCTTACCCTGCGAATAGAGTTTAAACTTTTCCACCACCCAAGTGCAAACCAACATTTCTATTTCTATGAAAGAGGACTGAGTGTCTACTTCTTTTATCCTTCTTGAAGCAAAACCTACAGCCATTTCTTTAGAATTGTGCCATTGCGATAACACAGCACCCAAGCCATATGCACTAATATCTACAGTCACAAAACGTTTACGACATGCAGCAAACGGTTATAGTGTTGGAGCCGATGCAATACTTTGTTTTATCAAACCAACATTTTCTTGGCACAGTGTTGACCACACAGATTCAGAATTGTGTTTCAGCAGGTCTCTGTAACATTCAGGGACAGTAGCAACATTTTTTATGAATTTCAAATAAAATTCAGAGATCTAAAAACGATCACAGTTGTTTCTAGTCACAAGGATGCTGAGCGTTGATAATGCCATCGACCAATCCAGGTTTGGGTTTAAGCATTCCATTTATCATCTTGATGTTTTTGCTATGTTCCCACTAAGTGGCCAAGAGTATGCCCAGATGTGGGTTCCTGGCTCACTGTGCCACTGAAATCAAGCTAGCCTGGCTGGTGAGGGGTAACACCCCAAAACCGGTCCTAGGATGCTTGTTCCCGGTCCAGGGAGGACCTAGCCTAGCAGTTCGGGCTGGACTGTTCCCATGAGGAGCAGGTCAAGCCTGATTTGCATATGGCTGGGTACAAACTGGGGTGGCATAATGAGCAAAAGAACGATGGATTAAACCCATCTTGACTGGGGGTGAGTGGTTGGAAAGTTTCAGCACTCCATCATCTTGTGTTTGCTTGGATCTAACACCTTCATTGGAAAGCATGTCTCAAGTACTCAAGCACATTCACACATTTATCTCCTCATAAAGTCACTCCATTATCTAGTAGCACCTTCAACATCTGTTCCAAGCCCGCACTATGTTTCTCTTTGGTCTCAGAAAGCACTAATGTGTCACCTTGGAATACATTCGCATTGGCACTGCCCTTTAGCATTTTAGTCATCACCTTCTGACATACAGTCTGCTGATTCCTGTCTAAATGACATTCTTCAAAACTGGACTGCACCATCAGATGTCACAAAGGCAGTGAGGTGTGATGAATCTTTATCCAATTCCACCTGATGATAAGCAGCACGAAGATCAATCAATCAATCAATCAATCATCGTATTTATATAGCGCGCTACTCACCCAGAGGGTCTCAAGGCGCTGGGGGAGGGGGGTCCGCTACTGCTCGAACAGCCAGGTCTTGAGTTGCTTCCTGAAGGCGAGGTGGTCCTGGGTCAGGCGGAGGTGGGTGGGGAGGGAGTTCCATGTCTTGGCGGCGTGGTAGGAGAAGGACCGTCCCCCTGTGGTGGCTCTTCGGATGCGGGGGACGGTGGCGAGGGCGTGGCTGGTCGATCGAAGCTGGCGTTTGGGAGCGTAGAAGTTGAGGCGGCTGTTGAGGTATCCTGGGCCTTGGTTGTGTAGGGCTTTGTGTGCGTGGGTGAGGAGGCGGAAGGTGATTCTCTTGTTGACCGGGAGCCAGTGCAGGTCTCTCAGGTGTCCGGAGATGTGGCTGCGACGGGGGATGTCCAGGATGAGTCGTGCTGAGGCGTTCTGGATCCGCTGGAGTCTCTTCTGGAGTTTGGCGGTGGTTCCGGCGTAGAGGGAGTTGCCGTAGTCCAGACGGCTGGTGACGAGGGCCTGGGTGACCGTCTTCCTGGTCTCGGTGGGGATCCACCGGAAGATCTTACGAAGCATGTGCAGGATGTTGAAGCACGACGAGGAGACGGCGTTGACTTGTCTGGTCATGGAGAGGGAGGAGTCCAGGATGAAGCCCAGGTTGCGTGCGTGGTCTGTTGGTTTGGGTGACGCTGCCTATGGTGGGGGGCCACCAGGAGTCGTCCCAAGCGGCGGGTGAGGATCCCAGGATGAGGACTTCCGTCTTTTCCGAGTTCAGTTTCAGGCGGCTGGTCTTCATCCATTCGGCTACCTCTTTCATCCCTTCGTGAAGGTTGGCTCTGGCGGTGGCGGGGTCGTTGGTGAGGGAGAGGATCAGCTGGGTGTCATCGGCGTATGAGATGATGTTGAGGTTGTGCTGGCGTGCGATGTCTGCGAGGGGGCTCATGTAGACGTTGAAGAGGGTTGGACTGAGCGAGGAGCCTTGAGGGACGCCGCAGATGACTTCAGTGGCTTCAGATCTGAACGGAGGGAGACGGACTCTCTGTGTCCTTCCGGCGAGGAAGGAGATGATCCACTCCAGTGCCTTCTCCTGGACTCCGACGTTGCTGAGGCGTTGAACTAGGGTACGGTGGCAGACAGTGTCGAAGGCCGCGGAGAGGTCGAGGAGGATGAGGGCCGCTGTTTCTCCATTGTCGAGCAGCGCTCGGATGTCATCGGTGGCTGCGATCACGGCGGTCTCGGTGCTGTGGTTGGCCCGGAAGCCAGACTGCGAGGGGTCGAGGGATCCGTTCGTCTCGAGGAAGGCGGCCAGCTGCTTGTTGACGGTCTTCTCGATGACTTTTGCAGGAAACGGGAGCAGCGAGATGGGGCGGTAGTTCTTGAGGTCGGTCGGGTCGGCCGATGGCTTCTTGAGTAGGGCGCTGAGTTCAACGTGCTTCCAGCTCTCCGGGAAGGTGGCGGTGTCGAAGGAGGTGTTGATGATGTCCCGCAGGTGGGGTGCGATGACAGCGTCGGCCTTGTTGAAGACGTGGTGAGGGCAGGGGTCGGTCGGAGATCCGGAGTGGATGGAGTTCATCGTGCGGACGGTGTCTTCGGTGCTGATCGGAGTCCAGGCGCGGAGGGTGGTGGTGGGGGGCGGTGGTTCAGTCGTGGCGTTCGTCGGTTGAGTGCTGAAGCTGTTGTGTATGTCCGCGATCTTGTTGTGGAAGTAGGAGGCGAGGGAGTTGCAGAGGTCTTGCGAAGGGGTGATGTCGTTGTTTCCGGCGTTGGGGTTGGAGAGCTCTTTAACGAAGTTGAAGAGTTCCTTGCTGTTGTGGGCCTTGTTGTCCAGTCGTTCCTTGAAGGCAGTTTTCTTGGTGGCGTGGATCAGTTGGTGGTGTTTTCGGGTGGCGAGCTTGAGGGCAGTCATGTTGTCCGGTGTTGGGTCTCTGCGCCCGGTTCTCTCGAGGGCTCTGCAGTTCTTCTTGGAGCTCTTGAGTTCGTCGGTGAACCATGGGGCTTTCTTGCTGCCGGGTCTGCTAGGCGGGGTCCTCAGGGGGGCGAGCTCGTCTGCGCAGTCGCTGATCCACTTCGTGAGGTTGGTGGCCGCCTGGCTAGGGTTCGTTGTGCTGGTGGGAGGGTTCATGTTTAGGGAGGTCGTGAGCTGGTCGGCTGTGATCTTGTTCCAGCTCCTGCGTGCAACCTGTTGCTGGTGGTGGTGGGTCGTGGTCCTTCCGAAGCTGAAGTGGACGCAGCTGTGGTCCGTCCAGTGGAGTCCGGTGGCGTGTTTAAAGGCGATGTCCTTGCTGGATGAGAAGACGGGGTCGAGTGTGTGTCCGGCGTAGTGGGTGGGGGTGGTCACCAGCTGCTTGAGTCCCAGGTTGGCGAGGTTGTCCAGCAGGGTGGTGGTGTTGCGGTCGTTGTTGTTCTCCAGGTGGAAGTTGAGGTCCCCTAGGAGGATGTAGTCAGCGGAGCAGAGGGCGTGCGAGCTGATGAAGTCGGCGATGTCTTCGCTGAATTGTGTGCGTTGTCCCGGGGGTCTGTAGATGAGGGTGGTCTTGGGGTTGATGTGGACCTGAAAGTGCAGGTGCTCGGCGGTTGCGAGGGTGTCGTCGGTGTTGGTCGTGATGCGGATGGTGTTCCTGTGGACGATGGCGATGCCTCCTCCGGTGTGGTTGATGCGGTCCTCTCGGATGATCTTGTAGCCGTCTGGGATGGCAATGGCGATGTCGGGCGCTGAAGAGGCGTTCATCCAGGTTTCCGTGAGGAAGGCGACGTCTGGTGAAGTAGTGTCGAGCAGGTTCCAGAGCTCGACGGCGTGTCTGTGGACGGAGCGGGTGTTGAGTAGGATGCACTTTAGGTGGCTGCTGCTGTTGCTCGTCGAGGTCTTGAGCACTGCTGGAGTGGTGCAGGTCCGTATGCAGGTGAACTTGCAGGTGTTGCAGCAGAAGGGTCCGTGGGTGCGTCTCGGGGTGGCTCGGTAGCACCCCGGGATTCTTCCGGCATTGAGTGCGTAGAGTTCGGTGGCGTCGTAGGTCCGGCGGGTGGGCTGGGGTCTGCGGGGGCCAGGGGTCCTGGCACTGGGCGCGGTCCAGGCGCGGACGGGAGCAGACGGGCTTACCTTTGGCGCACCTTTGGCGCTCAGTCGGTGCTCCCACTGCGCGCGTCCGCTGCGCGGTCGCTGAGGGGGCGACATAAGAAGGGATCCGGGAGGGCGGGTCAGCTGGGAGGTGGGGCCGCGTCCACCAATCGTCTGGCGAGCGGGCGGGGCCACAGGCAGGAAGCGGCGGGAAAACGAGATCAGGCTGAGCGGGCGGCCCTGCGGCGGCTGGGGCGCTGCTATCGGCGGCGGTGAAGATCACACTCTGCAAGGAGCTCTGGAGCAGGAGCGTAGAGGAGCGAGGGGGCAACCAGGCCAGAGGAGCAGTGGTCGCTCCCCAGGTGCGTGCAGGGTCCCCTTAAGAAGGGATCCGGGAGGGCGGGTCAGCTGGGAGGCGGGGTTGCGTCCACCAATCGTCTGGCGAGGTGGCGGGGCCGCAGGCAGGAAGCGGTGGGAAAACCAGATCAGGCTGAGCGGGCGGCCCTGCGGCGGCTGGGGCGCTGCTATTGGCGGCGGTGAAGATCACACTCAGCAAGGAGCTCTGGAGCAGGAGCGTAGAGGAGCGAGGGGGCAACCAGGCCAGAGGCGCAGTGGTCGCTCCCCAGGTGCGTGCAGGGTCCCCTTAAGAAGGGATCCGGGAGGGCGGGTCAGCTGGGAGGCGGGGTCGCGTCCACCAATCGTCTGGCGAGGGGGTGGGGCCGCAGGCAGGAAGCGGCAGGAAAACGAGATCAGGCTGAGCGGGCGGCCCTGCGGCGGCTGGGGCGCTGCTATCGGCGGCGGTGAAGATCACACTCAGCAAGGAGCTCTGGAGCAGGAGCGTAGAGGAGCGAGGGGGCAACCAGGCCAGAGGCGCAGTGGTCGCTTACTAAACCATTTGGGCTGGCCAACAGAAGTTATGAGATCCTTAATGCTTGGTAGAGGGAAATTATCTACCCAGATCACATTATTGAAGCACCTAAGATTGATGCAGAAGCGCAGTTCCTCTGATTTCTTCTTTGCCAATATAATGGGGGAAAGCCAAAGTGTATCATCCTATGCCTAAATGATGCCATTATCTTGCATTTTATCTAGAATCTGTGAGAGTTCCCCTCTCACACTGTGTGGGGCATAATATATTGCATAATCTATGCTTAACAGGAATAATTCCATCCTTAACTTTAATAACATGAGTGAAATTTGCCATTTTTCCAAATCTCTCTTAAAGTACTTGAGAGTACCTTTGTAGCCATGCTGGATCGCCCATGGAGATTGCAGAACCCTGACCATCAAGGTCTTACAATTTCGGATACTCATTGCCAGCTCTGATTATCATGCCAAAGTCAGCTTGACCCACCACTACAACACAATGATCCCTTTGAGGGCAACATAGACTTTACCATTGATCTTCATGCTCTGGAATCCAATGTCTTCCCAAAAATAACCAAGAAGATCAATTTTACTGCCTTCAAATTCAGTAGTGATAACATCAGGTGGTAACAATACTTTACTGTCCCAGTTTTCTTTACATTTGTCAATATCAATGATGGTGATCCTGGCACCTGAGTCCAATAACAACTGTATATCTACACCATCAATGATAATTAAAATGTGAGGGTCACTGTAGCTTCTCTTGTGTTCAACCCAGCCTACTCCCATGACACCCATAGATAGTGCCACCTTCTTTATTTTGGTTTCAACCCCATTGATATCCCCAGACATAATTTGAGCTTGCACAGATCTAACACAACTATGACTGCCACTTCCACCTATGCAACCTTTCCCAAAATAACCCATCTTGTTACATTTCCAGCCTTCTTGAGCAATGGCAGAGCAATTTTCAAAAGTGGAAACAAAGAAAATTGAACCACACTATTTCCTCTTGTAGGTTCAAATCTTCTTTATTACAAAGCACCTCATCCACACAGCTCCACATTCCCAGGTCTGGCTTAGCTGACACAGAATAGAACTCCTGAGTCAGATCATCAGACTCTAGAAATACCCACTACAACATTCCATTTCATTATAGCGTGCATATACCACAATAACGATTTTGAAGATGGCCAAAACTTGTGTCTTCCTCTATTGCTGAAACCAGAGTGTATGGTTTGTTGTTGGTGGAAAGAACTTTGGATACCTTTGTTACAATGTATGCTAGATTGATATTCAGTTACAACTGGAGACAATCGTGTTGTGTTTGCTGTGATGTAATGTTCTAGAATTCACAAAAAGAACTTAAAACTTTTCTATTAAATCTATATATTAATTTGGCTTTTAAAGCAGTGACATAGAAATCTGTATATTCATTTGGCCCTTGCATTCTAATATAGAATTTGTGTTGGTGTACGACTAGATTAACCTTCCCTTATAATTATAATAGAGCAGGGCTTTAAGTGGGCCGGTTCTGTCCGAGTCTGAGCACCGGCAGTTATTTTCACGGGGCCTCAAAACGGGTTGCTATAGGGCTCTATTTTCGGGCCTCGCAGAGGTAGTCCGTTTTCATTTTTTTTTTCTTGCACCAAACTTATTTTGCTCTAGCTGGAATTGCCAGGCTAGATCCTGAGGCCCCTGACCTTAGTGCAGGCGCGCAATGCCCATTGGAATCAAAGGGCTTCAGCCCCCCCCTCGTGTGTGGCAGCCCGGGCTGAGGCAGCCTCTCCGGCACATTAACAGCCGCACTCGAGTACTTCACAGGTCTTTAAAAGACCATTCGCTTGTAAATGAGGCTTTGTTGTTTTTTCACCCCTTCTAGAGCCCCTGCATCTCTACTCTAACTATTGCTGAAAGAGTCAGCCACCCCCGAAATTTTTTCTTAGCCCTCCCCCCCCCCCGAAATTTGGCTCTAGTTGCGCCCCTGCCTTTGTGCACGCTGTAGATCCTCCCATGCAGTTTTTTATCATATGATGAGGGACTGTGGGGAAGTATCACAGTTTAGGACAGAAAGGCATGAATCATTACATTTACTGTCATCAGAGAGCAGGCGAGAATGTCTATGTATGCTCTTGCTGTTCAATCGCATTAATGCATCTTCACCGCTGCGATTAACAAACGCCTTTTAAATACCGTACTTAAGTTAATGGCTGCGAACTGTCGCAGGGTGAACCTGCTGCAATATTGATGATAAATTGCGCATTCCAGAGTGCCTGGCATCATAACTCGAACAACGGCTACTTTATCATCAGTGCAACTTGAGAAGCGCACTGGAGCACACCTGCGGGAAAAACACATATAATTCAAATGCAGAATAGGCGTTTCTGCTGACGGAGAAGGACTGAGAAACAGGCGTAGTACAAAGAGGCCATCTTAAGAAGCGGCATCTTGCAGTTATTGGCGCACTGTTATTCCTACTTGGGATATCCTCCTCATGCGCAAATGGTCATGTACCCTAGACTTTAGGAGATGCCGAGGATTCGGTCAGAAGGAGTGGTGGTGGCCTTCATAGTCACACATTCCTCAGAAGAGCCGCCACGTCGAAGCACCTACTCCTTCTGCTCCTTGCCGATTGGTTCCTGCTCTCTTCATTTAGAGCATAACAGCGCAGCAAGTTGTCTTGCTGCATTGTGCCAAACCTTAGTAAATTTTGCTCTAGCTTTTAATAATATTCACTCACTGAAGTAAAGAAAATATTTCTGCCTGGGATGTATACTAGAAACTAGGAAAGTCTTCAGTCAGTGGTAAACGCAAAACATCATTCTAAGAGCTCACATGAATGCAGGTTTCTGGTGCAAACCTGGAATCCTGACCGGGGCCGGACAAGCCATTTGAAGCACCTGGAAATATTCTGGTGGCGCAAGGTATCAATGTTTGCTGCTGGCCACAGTCTCTTTTACTCCAGCCTGCCAGCAGCGCTGCATGAGTTACCACTAGTGCATGTAAAAACCACCCCCACACAGGCCTCGTGGGGTGGTTGCAACGGGGCAGTGTGGCCGTCCCGATTAATTTACTATGTGTCTAGAAGTACTGCAAAAGCTAAAGAGCAGTGTGCGGCTGTACCTAGAGCTGCATAAATGCATACCTATGCCCCCACTGCACAGGTCAGTTTTAAAAGCATGGTGTGTGATGCATATGTGAAATGGGGAAATGCAAGGCTCCTATGCATTTCTACTCACCCACCCATAGCATTGAATGCTTGTATCTGTCATCGCATCACATGTGGGACAGGAGATGTGAGTTGTTTTTCACCCCTTTGTAGAGCCCCTGCAGCTCCACTCTGCCTATTGCTTGAAGTATTAGCCCCCCCTCCCCGAAATGTTTTCTTAGCCCCCCCCCCCGAAATGTTTTCTTAGCCCCCCCCCCTCGAAATGTGGCTCTACTTGCACCTCTGGGGAGGGTGTATGGCGTTATCCATACATATCTTTATTTAGACCATGCCCATACTTAGATAGGCCACACCCCTTTAAGAGGTTTGCCCCGCCCCTTTTAGAGCACCCCCAGTGTTTTTTCCCACTTAAAGCCCTGTAATAGAGTTCAAGTTGTTTCACCGGTTTTTGAAATGTGTCAAGCACTTCAACCTCAGGTAGAGTCAGGCAAATGATCAAATATATTTTGACCTTCCACCGCAAGATAATAATACAGCAGATTTCGTTTGCAGTCAGGTTTGAATTTCCGACCGTCTATGGCACCAAGATAAATATTGAGGGCCTAATTTACAAGGCACTTGCGCCGCTGGTACGTCACTTTTTCCCATGAGACGCACCGGCGGCGCAAGGAGCATGTAAATAAAGCCCCTGAAAGTCCTAAACCAGCAGAAAAGGGGAGAGTGGTGTTACAAGTTGAATTATGGTTCAAAATGTATCGTTTATACAGGATAATTGGAAAAAATACTTGTATTAAAATTAGCAGAGTTTAGTTCCTTTACTTTTTTCCTCACAGAAACACATGCCAAAATCTGTGACCACGTATAACTATTGCAGTAGCTGCAGAACAGTGTAGAAACCAGCACGTCTCCTTCAAGGCGGGCCATAAGCATCATGTAGTTCGTCGCCAAAATTGTAGTAACTACGTTCACTCCTTGGAAGATGGTTTTCTATATTTTATTTATTCACAATACCCCAGGAGCTCCCCAGCCTGTGCCCAACTGAAAATAAACATAATACGGTCCATAACAGAATATAAAGGTTAGGTACCAATCAGCTGTGAGGCCTAAATGACACAACAGGCATGTATTAACACAGAGTGAGGAAACCACATCACCCTTTAGTTAGGCTCTAAGACATTTGTGCTAGAGCGCGCTATGTCATATTTGTGGTCCTCTTCACTTGCAATATTAACAGAGTGGCTACCAGTGAACAGTGGTCCATTTTCACTATTGGCTCCACTTTCATGTCATGCATTAAACGCCAGGCTTCCATGTTAATTAGCATGTAATGCAGTGCTTTCTTTGTGCCAGTGTATGCCGGTCACTTTTTTAACACGAGCACTTAACGACAGTCTACCACATGGTGGCGCTGTCTGTCCATTTTTGAGCTGAACACATCCTTTTTAAAAAAAAAGACAAATTTTACTAGTTATTTCAAGCGATGACATATCCGGTGTTTACACAATAATATTACCAATGTATGGGCTGAATCAGCCAGTAGTTATGTTATTACACTCACGTTGTATGGTACATTCACATTATGTCTTACAAAATACATAGCTGAGTACAGAGGCGCAACTAGAGCCAAATTTCGTGGGGGGGGGGGGGGGGGCTAAGAAATTTTTTTGGGGGGTGCTGAATCTTTCAGCAATAGGCAAAGTGGAGCTGCAGGGGCTCTTAGAAGGGGTGAAACAACAGCGAGGCCTCATTAACATGCAAATGGTCTTTTAAAGACCTGTGAAGTGCTCGGTTGCGGCTGTGTACATGCAAATGGTCTTTTAAAGACCTGTGAAGTGCTCGGGTGCGGCTGTGTATGTGCCCGGGAAGCTGTCTCATCCCGGGCTGCCACACACGACGGGGATGGGGGGGATGAAGGAGGGGGGGGGCTGAAGCCTTTTGAGTCCAATGGGTGTTGCGCGCCTGGCTGAGTATAACGTATCAGCAGTTAAAGTGGCCGCCGTGGGCCTGTCTGCTGACTGCTTGGAAGACTATCTGAAAGAAATCATAAAAACAGTAAGATAACAAAACTTCCCCCCACCCTCCTGCTGACGGGTGGGATCGGACCGGGGAGAGGATGTGGTCCCTCGGGTAGACTGCCGACTTTGGTGCTGGAAACCAGGGTTCGAGCCTCGGGGTCGCGTCCACATCCTGTGATTCTGGGCAAATCACTTAGGGGCATATTATCAAGCACGGCGTTAGAATTATCGCCGCTTTAGTGGCAGAAAACTGCCGCTAAGGCGGCGATAATGGGCTTGATAATATGCCGCAGAAAATTCCAATAGAAGCCCATGTTGACACCAGAACATGGGCTTCTATGGGAATTCTCAAGGGCCCATTATCGCCGCTATAGCAGCTGTTTTCTGCCGCTAAAGCGGCGATAATTTTAACGCTGTTTCTTGATAATATACCCCTAAATCTCCCCGTGCCTGAATGTGTAATGTGCTCATGTAAAGCGCTTCAATACCTTCGGGTCGAGTTCGCGCTATATAAATATGCAAAAAAATAATAATCCAGTACTGACAGACCGCCACGTTCTAGGGTATCACTACGGTTGCATGAGACGTAGTCTCTAGTAAGGCCAGGTGGCCGAAATTTTGGGTAGATCTAATTCAGGCTACGAGCGAGTATGTCGGTGTTACAGTGTGCTAGAAGACTAAGAGGTAGTTGGGTATCTGGGGTTGAGACTGGCGGGGGTCCCTATGTAATTTATGGTGGCTCCGAGTATTTTAATGTCGTTACATTTAAGAATTTAGTGTGTTTAATGTTTGGAAGGTTTCTAGTAATATGTCCCAGCTCATAGCTATGGGCCTCTTCTGAAGTCCTCTACGTTCTTCTCTGCGAATGGCTATGCTTTCCGCTAAACCCCATCTTTCAACTTCTTCTTCCAGGACTGTATCTTGGGGGGAATTGCTGATTTCCACCTCCTAGTGATGCATCTCTTTGCCAGTATAAGAGCTAAGTCTGAGAATTTAGCCTGAACTTCATGTCCCTTCTGCCGCGGGTAATGGCTCAGTATATATATATGTTTCCGCTGATTGGCAACCCAGATCCCCTACCACCTCTCCCAGGGTTGCTATGACCTTACCCCAGTAATTGCGTAAGCCATTGCAGGATCATATCATGTGGATTAAGTCTGCGTCGGGCTCTACACATTTAGGGCAGCCTGCCGTGATGCTGGGGTAAGCTGAGCACATCAGTTTAACAATTAAAGATACATGAAAACAAAAATATATATATATATTGTTACTATACCATCCATAAAGCATCGGGAGACCTGGAATTCTCCAAACTGTCATGTTTATAGAAGCATGAGGCTTAGTAGAGAACATTTAACTGCTACTGGCAGCGATGGCAGGTCCTGCTGCTAGACAAGCTGCAGGGAGCAACGTCTTAGGCCCTAGCACCATGTCATGAGTGATGTAATATGTGACATCATCAGCAGTGCATTGCGGGGACGTGAGTTATAGTTAGCTCAGCTAACTATAACTGCTGAATTTTACTGGTTTTGCATGAGTTAAACTTGAGGCTATTACGACCCTGTAACCTTTGGGTTTTTTTTCCAGGGAATATCTAAGGTTTTTTAAATTCCATTCCCTAACATTAAGGTCCCTGTAACCTTTGTTTTTTACAGTGAATTTCTATGTTTTTTTAAGTAGTAATCATGTTTGCAGAGTGGTGGAGCAAGGGGGCGGGGGCCTTCGACCAGCTCTCAGCTATCCTTCTGTGTAGGACTTACAGGAGGCACAAGGAGGATTTCTTGGCCCCAAGGTCTCTCAGCATCCACGAGGACTTCATTCCCCAAACAGTAGTGTACCAGGAGGCGCGTTTGCAGAGTCGTGGAGAAATGGGGCTTGGCCTCCGAAGACCTTAGTAATCCCACTGTGTGGGATTCACTGGAGATAACATGAGGGGTTGTTCACCCCCTACACTCTCAACAGCCAAGAGGACTTTATCCCCCGAACAGTAGTGCTCCAGGAGGCGTGTTTGCAGAGTGGTGGAGGAAGGGGTAGAGCCACAAAGACCTCTCAGCAATCCTGCAGTGTGGGACTTACTGAAGGTTACAGGAGGGGTAGTGGGCCCCCAAGGACATCCTTGAGGGGGGGAAAACTCCTCCTGTTACCTCCAGTAAGTCCCACACATCATGATTGCTGAGAGGTTTTCAGAGGCCAGGCCCCCTTTCTCCACCACTCTGCAAACGCACCTCCTGGCACAGTACTGGTTGGGGAATTAAGTCCCCTTGGCTTCTGAGGGTCCTTGGGGGGCAACAAACCCTGCCTCCAGGAAGTCCAAACAGTGAGATTGCTGAGAGGTCTTTGGAGGCCACACATCCTTTTCCCACCACTCTGCAAACGCACCTCCTGGCACACTACTGGTTGGGGGATGAAATCCATTTTACCAATATCCCAAGACCATGGCTTGGGGGTCAGGGTATTCCTACCCTACCCCCTTTTCTATATTTTCACTTTTTTTAGGGACTCTATTATGCCAAGTCCCAAGATGGCTGCCAGTACTTCCTGGTTGAAGTGTTGGCAGCCAATCAGAGCTGTGCATTTCCCTGCATGAGCTTGTCTTTTATCATGAAGGCTTCGTGGCAAGATATATCACAAACTTTTTGTTCTTAAATTTCTGAAAACCAACTGAACGGATTTGCACCAAATGACAAAAAGATCAATCTGCGTAACAACATCTACCTTTCTGCCAAATTTGGTGTAATTACGTCTAGTGCTTCGAGCTGTACGACTACACGTACTATGGGAATTAAAATGGAAAACACACTTTTTTTTAAGCCCTCATTTTCTTGGCCCCCGCCCAACGGACAACACTGCAACTTTCCATGCACAGCAGAACTTACTTTGACACTTTGTTTGGAAGTTGTCCTGAAGATTTGGTAACCGGTGGCAAAGATATAAGCAAATCAAAAAACGCTTTTCCTATGGAAACCAGGTCCTAACTATAACTACCTACTGGCGACCGCCAGTAGGTGTTTTACATATTTACAAATGAGGCACTGATGTAATCAATAATATTAGTTTGAATGCTGACCCTATGTTCTGTCTAACTTGGAGTACTAGGTTGTACACATTCATTTGATGCCTGGACACCACATCCTTGCCATGAGGCTTTGTCTCTTTCTGAGAGTCTTAAAGAAGTCAGAAGTCACAGGGTAGTAACTGTTAAGGCTACAGTAGTTTACCACTCGTGTCTTGGGGCCACAATACTGTTGCACTGAAACAGAAATACATTGTGAGACTAGAAATACAGAAACAGCGTAATAAAGATGGTCGTAAATAACTTGAATGTCCAAACAGATCATACGCTGCAAAATAAAAGGACTTTATTACAGGCTATTACATTGCGCCTCATTTTAAACGCAGATCCCTAAAGAAAATCAGAAGTGCCTTGCACCTTCTGGGTCAAAGGTAGAACCCCCCACAAGCATTTCTATCTCACTCACAATAGGTGATATAGTTTAATTTAACACTGAGCCCAATGACCAGAGTCATCAACTGAATGGAACTTCAGTGAAAGTAGGGTGTGAGTGGAAGCATTCTTCTTCTCAATGCAGCCGATGAGGAATAAGAACCAGAGAGCAACACATGTCAGAACTGTAATTGATATGTTAGGCTTTTTTTTAGTTAATGGCTTAACTGCAAATAATGTTTTTATAAATACATACTCAGGGATGAACATCTGGGCCTCCGTTACGATTCTAGAAACCCCAAACAACACTACTTTGAGAAATGAAGAGATAACCCTTCACAAAAGATGTGTAGGCACTTCCAGATAACCTTCCCCCCTTGGTGTCCAGGGAGGGTGACCTGGTGACCGGTGGAGTGGACACCATGACTAGAATCCAGAGATTAAAATGCCCAGTCGCCAGTTAGGCACTGGCCTGCACAATGGGGTCCTGAATGGGGAAGATGCTTCCAAAGGTTTCAGATTCAAGCGACCTACTCAAGTCAGATAGTTTGGACCTCAGGCCATTGTTTGAAGTTTGAAGTTATCACTGTCTTCATGTATAGTCAGAAGAGTGAGTACTTGCACCGCACAGGTAGGGCTGGAGAAGCAGCTACCTCACCTCTCTTGATGCTTGAAGGTGAATGATAATTTCCTCGATCCAAATGATGCACTTCTTGGCATCTTGTTGGGGCGACCTTGTTGCTCTTGTGCAGCCGCCATCTGTTTTCCACACAGGTACTTCCAGTCAGCTGGGCTTTGGCAGTGCTCAGTGGATCAGGTCACTTTCTTATGGCAGGTGCAGTCTAGCTCCCATGCAGGCAGGCAAGTTATTCCTCATCCCCACAAGTTCATTTATAGGATGGGTCCACAGGCTTCCCAAACACAGTTACAGTTTAAACAGATAGTTACAACCCCACAGCGGCTCCCCTTTTGGTTCCTATGTGACAAATCTGATGCTGAACAGACTACTGACTGAGTAGGCCCAGGAGTTATCCTTCCCTGGTGGTGAGGCTTGGCAAATCAGGAGTGATGCTTTTTCCCCGAATTTTTGGGAATCCAATGCTGAGGGGGTTGTGGGGAGGGGCATTTTCCCTGTCAGACCCCATTCAGGGGCGTCACAGAGCAGACAGAGGCTCCTGGCCCCCAACTGAGGTGGTTTACATCACTTGCCACTGGTGTTCTGAGACCTGTCTTACTGTGGCCCTGCAAACTGGGCAAGTAGATCCATTCTGCACTTGACAGTCAGGGCAATGAGGGACGCAAGCGAAGGTGTCTCAGGGAGGCAGTGTCGGGGATACAGCCTCAGATCTCAAACAGTCACACATTAGATGCAGAATTGTAACATCCAGCCCAATGCTTGTGTTTTTATTAAAATATACGTTTTGTAATCACAACAGAACTTTAGATGGTACATATGGAGTAAGCACCTCTACAGTGATGCACTACCGGGTTCTCTACAGAATGAAAATATTGAAGTAATCATGATTAAACCTCAGGTGCAGGCTCACTATGTTGCAGCGGAACAGTTACATAGTGTTCTGTGACTCAAAAGTCACTTTCTAGCAAATGATTCATCAGTTCTTGAGAAGTGGATAGCAATCTTCAATAAATCATCCCACCAAACTCTGTTACCCAGCTTCTCAATCTATATCTCCCAGACGTATGGAATTACTTGATGTGGTGCACGTGGATGTGCTGATGGACGGGGCATGGGGCAAGCAGTCACTCATGGTGGCTCTTTGGGCAACCCCCATTCTCCTCTCCAGGCTCAGGCAGTGCAGCAGATCCACAAAGACACCTCCTTCAGCCTGCTCCAGCAGTTGTGATGGGATGGTCTTCCACCTTCGGTCTGTGACAGTGGTGAAACTGCTGAAGAGCAACGAAGGCAGAGTCAGCACAGGATGTTGGCATCTTTTTCCGTGGCGGTTTGCGAATCAGACAATCTTTACTTTGTGGCAAGTTGGATATGCCCCCTTCTCAGTTGAACTTGACTCAGCAGTCAGGCAAGGAAAACCGAGGACCCTGGGCACCTTATGGGTCTTCTTGACACTCTCCCACATGTCCTATGCTTCCTTTGGTCCACTTCTATCAGCAGGCTCAGCAGCTGGGTTCTTCAGTATGGGAAGATAGACTCATGTGAGACAAGGCTCTCTCCTCTCCCTTCTCAGCAGGTGGGAAGCTCCCAGTGTCACCGCCAAGCACACAGCTTCTTCTGCAAAAGCTTGCAGAAACCAGATGATGTCACTTCGCATTCAGCGACTGGCTGTCAGCGAGACGAGTCTTGGAATACAGCAGCTGTTGTTCTCGTGAACGGAAGCGCCTCAAACTAAAACAAAGTGAGGAAGTTTGGGACCCAATTTTATACAGTATTTTCATACTTGAGATGTGGATACACTGGCTGGGTTTATAAACGGGTTTGGCTTGCTTTATTTTCATAGTTAATTTTCCCTCGACAGAGCAGTTTGCTGTGCACAGTAATGGCTCCTCACATCAGTATGTGATGATGCTGGCTCCCAGCAGGAGTAAGCACAACAGACCCAATTCACAAAAGTAAGCTGAGACCAAATCCTAAATTTACGATTTTTGGTATTCACAAAAGGCATTTAGCAGTAGTAAAGTTAGGATTCCTAACTTTTTCTCCTAAATGCCTTTTGTGAATACTGAAAGTCGTAAAGTTAGGATTTTTCTCAGTTTAGGAGTAGTAAAGTTAGGAATCCCAACTTTACTACTCTTAAATGCCTTTTGTGAATACCAAAAGTCGTAAAGTTAGGATTTTGTCTCAGTTTAGAGTAGTAAAGTTAGGAATCCTAACTTTACTACTCCTAAAGGCTTTTTGTGAATATCGAAAGTCGTAAAGTTAGGATTTTGTCTCAGCTTACTTTTGTGAATTGAGCCCATAATGAGTACGCACAGGAGTATCCACAAAATAAGCACAGCAAGTGTGAAGCTCTGCACCTGGCTCTCATCAGCCTTCCAGGATGGGGCACTCAGAGGAAAACAAAGGACCCATAAACTTCTCTTTCCCTAGCAATTGTCACCGCTGACACACCCCGTTTCCCCCACCATTAACTAAGTGGCAGCACTCTGGAGGACTAAAATCAGCAATCGCTTACTAAACGGTCATATATAAATTATAAAGGGAGTCCTGTCTCCATTTCTCAACACTTCTGTACATAGAGTTATACATTCATCCTGAGGAAAGTAGGCAACACAGTTCCACTGTCTGGGGGCTGTTTCATAACCTTCATCTTCATCAAACCAGGGGCAATCCAAAATGGATCCTACTAGTAAAACATACATATCCACTCCTAAACAACGTGGAGCACTGCTATCATACACCATACATGCACAAGCTCTCAACAAGATGTCAGCGCAAGATCTGGTCATGATACGTGAGTGGGCCTTTACTCAAAAGGGCTTGTAGGCATTGCACACATGTCTCTTAACAGGTAAAAAGGCTTGTGAAGTTACTAATCATGAAACACACGGCACACTGCCACTACCACTCATTGTATGTGGTCAGGTATACTGATGGTAGTCATGTGGCACGCCAAGGGTATGCTTCTAGTGCCCCTCCATGATGCCAGAGCCAAACTTTGGACCTCAATGCCAATTTCAAAGTGGGCATGCAGGATTTTGTGTGTGCTGAAGCAGTGCTTATGTTGTAAAAAAATAAGTGCCAGGGCTCTCGTCAGGAGGGCCCTGCAGCTTCCACCACATATTGCCCTGCTATGCTGTCAATTATAGTAACAACACAACAGCTAACCATCACACTCTTACAAGTGTGACATATTGGACTTTTTCTACCCAAAAAGCTATAACAATGGCTTGGGCGGCAGGTAGTAGTCATTTTTAATGAATTTAACATAAAATGAGTATTTGTAAAGCACACTGTGGGAAGTTGGCCTGGCATATGCTGGTCACTAGTTATAGTGGCCACCTTGCACCAGTCCAATTCGACTCTTATGGTAGATAGGTTTAAGACAACCTTTTAAAGAAAGCTATCCTAGTGGTAGCTGTGGAGAGCAGCCTTCAGGCTAAGTCTCAGAGGAATGTAAAGCAGCTTGTTTTACCTTATAATCTCTTGAATTACCAAATGAAAGAACACCACACAGGTATATATATCAAATATATATGTATTGCTTTCTAGACACACTCTACTAATCTCTTTATGAGATTAGAAGTCAGGAACACATTCAAATATCAACGTTTCACAATAAGTTAAGCACAAATATGGCTGGGGCCCTAGGGGCGTACCAGACCATATACTAAAAAAAAGGTTTAGGAAAGTCGACTTGCAAGGGGAGAAGGCCTAGGGCTTGTAGAATCGCTGAGGCTTCACTAATCCACCGAAGGCAGGTAAGTAAAAGACCCACGGGAGACGTGTGCAGTGTGAGAACACAGCCGCGGGTTCCCTATTGATTTCAATGGAGCAAGTCGCGGTTCGATTTTTAAACTTTTAGGGTACTTCGAGGAAGTCTACAAGCAAGCCACTTACAAGGTAAGTAATTCGAGGGCCAACACACACTAGGGCACTGGAGTGCACGAGTTACCTCACCCAGAGAAGCCGGGTGCATAGGTGTCTTTTGGTGTCGGGTCGCGTCGCTTTTTTCGATGGAAGCCAAAGAAGATTTGCTGCTTGTGAAGACTGAAGAAGTGTCCGGTGGAATCCAAGGCTGGATTCAAGATGAAGAAGACCTGAAAGAAGAAGGGACAGTGTTCACAGTCACTTGCCAGTGACCCGGGGCCAGGAAGATAGATGCCCACGGATGTTGGGTGATTTCAGGTGATCAAGGGTGTCCAGGAGAGATCGACGATGACCAGCAGCTGAATTTGGAGTGTCCCACGACGTCTGCCGCTGACTGAGGTGTCGGCAACCGGATTGGAGCCAACAAGCCTTGGCAACAGCAAGTCTTGTGAAAAGGGAAGAAAGTCAATGGTGCAGACCAGCAAGGTCTGAGGGACTCACCCAGTGAGGGCAGGCCTGGAGCAACCAGGGGAGCCCTTTGGTTCGATAAGAAAGTCTTCAGGGGACCCACAAGCCAATGGGCAAGGGATCGCGAAGACGCCTCGTGAGGAAATGCTTTACAGGAGTCCACGGACTCGGGACTGGGTAGGCCTCTGATTTTCGGTGCACAACCTGCTGGAGGCTTGGGCCACAAATGGTCCAAAGCACAAGTTCGTAGAACGTAGTGAAGGGGTTGCACTCGACAATAGTACACGGTACCCAGGTATTGCTGTTCTTCGTCACTCGTGAGGTCCACTCGCCTCAGCTCTGCCGGGGACTCACAGTGGCCGTCGAGAAGTCAGGAAATCCACTTCCTGGGCTGCAGGGACTCCGGACTCCGGCGGGAGCGGGAAAGTTTGCGAACGTTGATTAGAGTTTCTGGTGCCTGTCAAGCAGGGGAGTCACTCCTTGACTCCAAGGGGGATTCTTCTGTCTTCCAAAGGTAGTGGAACGTCGAAGGGCCAGGATTCTTCTTGTAAAGCGTCGTCCAGGGATATCTTATTTGCAATGGCAAGGTTTACCTAACTTATACTAAAAGGAAGGGAGGGACTAGCTTTATGATCACTCCTCTGGGTGGGTCAGGGGAGTGGGTGGTTACACCCACTTCCCTTTGTCCAGTTTCGCGCCAGAGCAGGGGCAGGTAGCCCCTGAACCGGTTTGAGCTGGCATATGCACAGAGGAGCCTACTGCTCCCCCAGTGCAGGACTTCAAAGCACTCTAGGAGTGCACCCACCCAGCCCCAATACACTAAATCCTGTCTGGAAGTTGGTGACACCTCCCTGTGACAGGATGCCTATTGTTGGGCCTCCTCCACTGCGAATTTCAGTCAGCAGCAGGAGGGCAGCCCAGTGTCTGTGCTGGTGGCATCCATTTTGTGATGCCAGGGCTCTTTCAGATTTCTACCGTGTTTCCACAGTAGGTACATGTCATCCCCTCTAGAAGGGTGGGATCATACTCCCACACCAGTTACTGGTGTGGGGGTATGGTTCCAAGTTGTTTGACATCAAACATGAAATGTTTTGATGTAGTCATTCCAAAGTTAGCATTTACCGGTAGGTTATAATGCACTTAAAGAGTATATGGTTTAACCGCATCCACAGACAGCCACAGAGAATAGACTCTGCCAGCTGCAGAAGGGCCCTGCTCAGGCAGAGGCACCCCCTCACATTGTAAACCAAGCACCCTGCCCTCAGGATTGATAGGGCCTGCCTTAGGAGTGACTGATAGGTTTATATGTGTGCGTATGGTGAGATATAGGAACCTATACCTCAGTGAGGAGTGCTAACACTACCTCACCCAGGCTGCAGTAGCAGGCCTGTGGTGTCAGATTTAGTCTGCTTCCCAAGGGTGGCATAATACATGCTTCAGCCCCTGGTAGGCCTATGAAGTACCTATGCCCTTGGTACCTAGGGTACCATATACTAGGGTCTCATAAGGTACCACAGTATCTAATCACTAGTGCATCTAGTATGCACTCCAAGTTGTTTTGAGAGAACAGAGAGACTGGGGCCCTGATTAGCAGGGACCCAGCCAGACTATAGCCAGAAACCAGTGTTAACATCAGAAAAAAAAGTGGGGGCAACATAAGTGCAGATCCTACTCTCCTACACAACCCCCCCGCCCCCCCAAACACAGGGACACTAAACTAACCTTGACCAGTTGAGTCTTCCTGTTCTAAGTGGAAATACCTTGAGAGCCCATCTGCATTGGCATGTTGGGTCCCAGGTCTATGTTCCACTGTATAGTCCATCCCCTGTAGGCAAATGGACCACCTTAGCAGTTTAGGATTTCCACCTTTCATCTGTTTGAGCCATAGGAGGGGCTTGTGGTCAGTCTGAACTATGAAGTGAGTGCCAAACAAGTATGGCCTCAGCTTCTTCAGGGCCCACACCACAGCAAAGGCCTCCCTCTCTATAGCTGAACAACGTTTCTCTCTAGGGGTCAGCCTTCTGCTTATAAAAGCTACTGGCTGGTCTTGACCTTCATCATTTAGTTGAGAGCTCCCACACCCAGCTCAGAAGCATCTGTTTGGACAATGAACTTTTTTGTGTAGTCTGGACTCTGTAAGATGGGGGCAGTGCACATGGCCTGCTTCAGGTCATCAAATGCCTTTTGACAGCTAGCTGTCTACTGAACCTTCTTTGGCATTTTCTTTGAGGTAAGATCATTTAAGGAGGTCACTATAGATCCATATCCCTTAACAAACCTCCTATAGTACCCAGTCAGGCCTAAAATGGCTCTCACCTGTGTCTGGGTGGTTGGAGCTACTCATTCCATTATGGTCTGGATTTTGCTCTGCAATGGTTGAACCTGGCCTCCACCTACAAGGTGGCCCAGGTACACAACCTGACTCTGCCCTATCTGGCACTTAGTGGCCTTGATAGTGAGGCCTGCTTTTTGCAGGGCCTCCAAAACATTTCTGAGGTGGACCAGGTGATCCTGCCAGGTGGAACTAAAGACAGCAGTATCATCTAGATAAGCTGAGCAATAAGTTTCCATACCTGTCAGAACTTTGTTCACCAACCGCTAAAAAGTGGCAGGTGCATTTTTCAAACCAAAGGACATCACCACAAAGTGGTAGTGCCCACCAGGGGGTCGAAAATGCTGTTTTGGCCTTGGCATCATCACCTAACTTGATTTGCCAGTAGCCAGCTGTTAGGTCAAATGTACTCAGATATTTGGCTGAGGCCAAAGTATCAATGAGCTCATCTGCCCTGGGAATTGGATAGGCATCAGTCCTGGTGACTGCATTGAGGCCTCTGTAGTCTACACAAAACCTCATTTCTTTCTTACCACCCTGGGTATGATGTTTAGGCACAAGGACTACTGGACTAGCTCAAGGGCTATCTGAAGGCTCACTCACACCTAGTTCCAACATTTTCGGGACTTCAGTCCTGATACAGTCCCTGACATGGTCAGGTTGCCTGTAGATCTTACTCTTGACAGGCAGACTGTCTCCAGTGTCCACCTCATGGGTGCACCAGGAAGTCTGACTAGGGGTCAGGCTAAACATATGTCTGAACTGCTGCAGAACTTGTCTGCATTCAGTTTGCTGATGGTCAGTGAGGCTGCTTGCCAAAGCAACACCATCTATTGACCCATCATCAGGGTTCTGTGAGAGCAGGTCAGGGAGAGGGTCACTCTCCTCCTCCTGTTCCTCGTCAGTTGCCATGAGCAAGCCCATGTCAGCCCTGTCCACATATGGCTTTAATCTGTTGACATGGAGCACCCTAAGGGGGCTCTCTTGGGAGTTCCAAGATCCACCAAGTAGGTGACCTCTCCCTTTTTTCTCAACAATTGTATGGGGGCCACTCCACTTGTCTTGGAGAGCTGCTGGGGCCACAGGCTCCAACACCCACACTTTCTGTCCTGGCTGATAAACAGTCAGTACAGCCTTTTGGTCATGCCAAGCATTTTGTAGTTCTTGGCTTGCCTCCAGGTTTTTGGTTGCCTTCTTCATGTATTCAGCCATCTGGGAGCGGAGACCAAGTACATAGTCCATCACATCCTGTTTGGGAGGTTTGAGAGGTAACTCCCAGCCCTCCTTCACCAAACATAATGGGCCTCTTACAGGGTGCCCAAGCAGAAGTTCAAAAGGGCTGTAGCCAACCCCCTTCTGTGGAAACTCCCTGTATGCAAACAGAAGGCAGGGAAGTAAAGGGTCACATTTTCGCCTAAGCTTTTCTGGGAGGCCTTTAATCATTCCCTTTAGGGTTTTGTTGAACCTTTTAACTAACCCATTGCATTGTGGGTGATAGGGAGTAGTGAACTTGTAGTTTACACCACACTCCTTCCACATAGCAGTTAGATACCCTGACATGAAGTTGGTACCTCTGTCAGATATAACCTCCTTAGGGAAACCCACTCTGGAAAAAACTCCAACGAGGGCTCTTGCCACCACAGGGGCTGTGGTTGTCCTGAGGGGAATTGCTTCTGGGTACCTGGTGGCATGATCCACTACCACCAGGATAAACCTGTGCCCAGATGCTGTTGGAGGGTCAAGGGGACCAACAATGTCAATCCCTACCCTTTCAAAGGGTACCCCCACCACAGGTAGTGGTATCAGGGGGGGCCTTTGTTGTGCCACCTGACTTGCCACTGGCTTGGCAAGTGACACAGGAGCGACAAAACTCCTTTGTGTCCTCTGACATGTGTGGCCAATGGAAATGTGGAACAAGCCTATCCCAGGTCTTGTTTTGGTCCAAGTGTCCTGCCAATGGGATATCATGTGCTAGGTTCAAGAGGATCCCCCTAAACCTCTGAGGTATTACCAACCTCCTGGTGGCTCCAGGGGTAGGATCTCTAGCCTCAGAATATAGGAGCCCCTCATCCCAATAAACTTTATGGGACCCACTAGCACTCCCAGCAGCCTCAGCAGCAGCCTGCTGTCTGAGGGGTTCAAGAGAGGGGCAGCACTGTTGCCCCTTACTCAGATCTTCCCTGGAAGGCCCGCCTGCCCCCAAGAACTCAACCTGACCAGGCTCAAGTTCCTCTGGGGCAGTTCCTTCTTCAGGCTCTGCTTCTCCTCCCTCAGGAGGGTAATATGAGATCTGAGACAGAGGGGAAGGCACTGCCTTAACCCTACTGCTCCTCCTCTTGGTCACAGCAAATACCTCTGCAGGTATGCCCAACATCTCAGCATGAGTCCATAACTCTACTTCAGACTAGGCTGAAGTTTCTAGATCATTGCCCAATAAACATTCGACAGGGAGGTCTGCACTGACTACTACCTTCTTGAGGCCAGTTACCCCTCCCCAGGAGAAATTCACAACTGCCAGACTATGGTTGGTCCTAACATTGCTTGCATTGGTAACCTGGTACATTTCACCCAGGATGATCTGTGCAGGGTCCACCAGATCCTCTGCCACCATGGTGACACTAGCACCTGTGTCCATGCATGCCAAAGCCTGTTTGCCATTTATTATAGGCTGCTGATTGTATTTGCCCAAATTACTGGGGCTCACTAGAAAGGACATGTCAAGGACTCCCTCACAAACCAGCGATGCCTGAGTGTTTACATCAGAACCCAGGGTCAACCCTACTACACCCTTATTCTGATTAGCACCTCCAGCAGTACTTGTACTAGGGGGAACAGTTGCCTTAGGGGCTTGAGTGGTGGTGGTTTGGTCTTTGGACTTGGTACAATCAGAAGTCCAGTGCCCTTTCTGTTTAAAGAATTTGCACCAGGGCTTCTTTTGGCCTTTTCCCTTTGCAGACTGTGAATCCCCACCAAATGCAGATTTTTGGGGCCCTTGTGAAGACTTCTGGTCTTTTGACTTAGCCCCACCTTTCTGAGAGCCTTTAGGATCCTGCTTCTTAGTGTCACCCCCTTGGTTCTGGGGTTTCTGCCTCACCCTAGTTCTGACCCATTTGTCTGCCTTCTTTCCCAATTCTTGGGGAGAGGTCAGATCAGAGTCCACCAGGTACTGATGCAACAACTGGTTTTGGCAATTATTAAGGATCTGTTCTCTCATCATAAGATTATACAATCCCTTAAAATCAGTAACTCTACTACCAACCAGCCAACCCTCCAGAGCCTTGGTTGCACAATCTACAAAGTCTGTCCAGTCTTGATTTGGTGCTTTCTGGGTGTCTCTGAACTTCAACCTGTACTGTTCAGTGGTTAAGCCAAACCCATCTATTAGTGCACCTTTCAGGACATCATAATCATCAGCATCCTCTTCTCTAAAAGTGAGGAGCTTGTCTCTCCCTTTATCTGAAAAGGAGAGCCGCAAGATTGCTGTCCACTGTTTCTGGGGAACCTGTTGAAATTTACAGGCCCTCTCCATAGCAGTGATCCACTTGTGGATATCATCCCCACTCTGGTAGGGAGGAACAACCTTGGACAGGTTCCTATGGTCTGGAATGTAATCTCTGCCTCTAAGGACACTGTTACTGCCACCAGGGGGTTCTAACCCCTCTTTCTTAGAAGCTCTCTGGATCTCTAAGGCTTCTCTATCTAAGGCCAACTACTTGGTTCTGAGGGCAAGTTTTGCTTCATACTGGAGCAGTTTGTACCTTCTTTCAGAGGAGGCTCCCTTCTATTAGAGTATGAGTTCCTCTGATGGACAGATTCTCTGTCAGAGTGATATGAGTGGTTAGATTCCCTTGAAGGGGGTCTAGGCCTCTCTTCCTCTCTGTCAGCGTTCTTAGGGAGAATTCCTCTGTCCTTTTCAGACCCATATGGGTCTGGCCCTTCAATCACAGACTCCAGGTCATCTTGATTTTCATCATCTGACCCAGAGACTATGGCTGACCCACCCCTTGATCCAGATCCACTAGCTCCTAGAGCTAGTCTAAGATCATCTGCTATCAGTATGGAGTATGGAGAATCTAGCTTTATTCGGTTAAAAATTTTAAAACCATCAAAGCACAGGACAATAATTTCATAGTGCAAGTAGTTACAGTTACACAAATCAAAAGGACCACTAAAAAATGAAGATTAAAACACAAATAACAATTCATGAAATATAAATAGTACAACGATTGGCTCATATACACAGTAAAAAGTATGTCATCCAAGTGGTTCAGTAATTTTACGAATCCATAAAACCATCATTCCACATTCTCCCGCTATTAAACAGTACTAATAAAATATGGGGAGCATTACTAAGAAGACTGCGCCCTATTTCTACACCTAATGGCCCCAGTAATATAACTGGCAACCCCAAAACATACCAGTAGATTTATCAGGTGTATTGTGGAGGGACTCTGTCCTAACCCCAGGTGTCTTGCAACACACATGGCCGTCAAGTCAAAGAAGGTCATGTCCTTATACTGAGGTTGGGTGGACCCACTGGCTCCATCCCTTGAGGACATTCTAGTGTTGTGCAGTGTTGTACCACCTACACTAGTTTGTGGCCTACTGATCCTAGCTTGAGCTGTAGCAAGGGTGTGCTATCCCTTCACAAACAACTCTAAGTTCAGTAGAACTTATTGATACTAAGCTTGACTTTTATATGTACCTTGAGTACCTTTAGTGGTTTTCAGTTAGTAATTCAAATAGAGATTTTCTGGTCTTCTAATCTCACAAAGAGATTAGTAGAGTGTGTCTAGAAATAAATACATATATATTTGATATATATACCTGTGTGGCGTCCTTTCATTTGGTAATTCAAGAGATTATAAGGTAAAACAAGCTGCTTTACATTCCTCTGAGACTTAGCCTGAAGGCTGCTCTCCACAGCTACCACTAGGATAGCTTTCTTTAAAAGGTTGTCTTAAACCTATCTACCATAAGAGTCGAATTGGACTGGTGCAAGGTGGCCACTATAACTTGTGACCAGCATATGCCAGGCCAACTTCTCACACACACGTTCGGCCAGAAGGGTATATTGGTGCTGAATAACAGATGTTTATTGCTACTCAACTTAATGATGCTCATTTTATCGACCTCAGAAGAATAAAAGGCTGAGTGGACCTGCAGGGATTTGAACCTGTGATCATGAGGTCGAACACAGGTCACTTCAGTGGACACATTAGTACACCAGACCCAGGTTATCCATAGCACTAATAATTAACTGTTGTTGTGGTCATCTCTAAATTAGCTAGACACCGCCACCTTGTGCAGGCTGTCACAAGCGCCGGTGCTGACAATTAAGTGCCAGTGCCGAGCACCACTGGCTCAAATTAAGCACTGTGCTGGAGCCACTTGTTGTTGAGTTTCTCAGGGCAGGGCTGCACATCCTTTATTATAAAGGTGGGCATTCCCATACCAATATTCCCTGTGTGATGTCCTAATGTCTTGGGCATTCTGCTTTGAGGTCCTTCCTGAAAAGGGCTTAGGCTTGCTCTGATCTACGTGGAATGGTTCGAGACAGTGAGGCCATTTCACAAAGCTAAGACCATCACAAACTGGACAATCGCAAGGGGTGAGCGTCAATCGGGAAGGGGCAACCCAGCTCATACAAAGAGTAGAGGCTGCCAGCCACCTGTTTTAGCCCTCCGGGCTTACGTGTTTCCAGAAAAGTAGACAGGACGCATGTACTTGTGGGCCGACATGTCCAAAATAGTGGTGACCAATGGTTGTCCAAACTGTACAACCTACTTCAGATACACCTGATAGCTCAGGTACAGTGTACATTCTCCAAGGATGTTTGCACATAACTGGAAAAGGATCTGAATATGAGGGACTCTGCAAACATTTCATATAGTTTACTAAACTGTTACTTTGACCTTTGCCCCCTCACCGACAGTGATGGTAAATCCTATTTGTTTGTTCCATACACACTTTTTGATTTGGTTTGTTTTAAGTGCCAAGTTCAGTTGATTTGTTCCTCAGGGGTGTAGCAGGTGAGGTGTTGTAGGTGTCTGCTGATTCCCTTGACCTCAGCCAGTCCATCTCTCTTTAGGGACATTACCTTTGGTAGTGAGGCACATTCTTCTTAGGCTCCGAAACCAGGATGGGTGAACTCCCCTCGAGGCACTATTCCTCTTGTTCTTTTTTATCACAACTCAGGACCACCAGTCGCTCACTTGACCAAACCCATATCCAGATAGAAACTCCTGTTTGCCTCTGGGTGTCCAGACCCTGTAAATCAACGCCACAGAGGGAGAAAAGTACGCCCAGGAGAGAGATCAAGGAAAGGAGTGAGGAGAGCCGGTGGGAGGAGGGGTAAATGTCAATCTAATTGGAGAGAAGGCGGTTTAATGGTCAAATGAGACAACAAGGGGGTAGGCAATTCAGGGGAACCAAGGGAGAGTCAGTGACGGTAGGGCAGTGGCACTATCAGAAAAGCGAGCAAAAACGAGACAGCAGAGATAGAGCAAGGAAACAGCAAGGAGACTAATGGAAGTCAGAAAGGAGAAACTAAAGGGGAGGTCACAAAAGAGCAAGGGAAATACTGTCCGCGGAGTGCTATGGTACGGGTACAACATAGAGCACATGAACAGGGTACAGTAATGAACTAGAGTGCAAGACAAAAGTAAGAAAAGAGAGACAGAGAGAGGTGTCTGAGAGGATGGCAAGGAAGCAGTCAAATGAACATCCAATGTAACAGTCAAAAGTCAGGTGACAAATAGAGGGGGCAGCCAGGAAGCAATCAGACAGGTTATTAAAGAAACAGAGAGAAGAAAGCACGGGCACAGTCACAGCAGACAGCAAGATGAAAGTGAGGGGAGACATCAAAAATGAAGGAGGGCCTTGGCTACTGCCTGACTGGAAGAGGACGATGTACCCTATTGTGTGCCTTGCCATGTTGATATGGATGGATATCTATTGTGCATTGTGTATTCATGCTTGGTTTGAGGTTTTGTTTTGTAAGAAAAACAAAATAAAAAATATTTTTAAAAAAAAAGAATGAAGGAGGGCACACGTCTGATACACAGGCCCAGAAGAGAAGCTTCCAATCTGAACAAGCCCTGCTGGTAGCTCTCAAACTGTACAGGTCCCGAGGGATAGCACTTACATTGGGTAAGCCACTATAGAATGGCACATACATTCGGCAAGCAGTAGGGGTATATGCCACCTTGCACAGGTCATGAGGGACAGCACTCGCACTGGATAAGCCTCTATAGAATGGCACACGCATTGGGCAAGCGGTAGGGGTATATGCCACCTTGCACAGGTCCTGAGGGACAGCACTCGCATTGGGTAAGCCTCTATAGAATGGCACACACATTGGGCAAGCAGTAGGGGTATATACCACCTGGCACAGGTCGTGAGGGACAGCACTCGCATTGGGCAAGCCTCTATAGAATGGCACATACATTGGGCAAGCACTAGAGCTATATGTCACCTTGCACAGGTCCTGATAGACAGCACTCGCATTGGGAAAGCCTCTATAGAATGGCACATACATTGGGCAAGCACTAGGGGTATATGTCACCTTGCACAGGTCCTGAGGGACAGAACTCACATTGACCCATTCCCATCCACAGATCAGTGAGAACCTTATTCTTCCTGTTTTCGAGGCCCATGAAGGCAGCACTCACATGGAACACACACTCTACATCAGCGCTAACTTAAGCATTCCTGAGGGCAGCACTCACCTTGGACATGTACTTGAGGGTAAAACTCCATCCATTATGGTCATGCAGGTCAGAATCCACTGGCTTGTGTAGGTCATAAAGGGCACCGCTCACTATGTGCTGGTGAAGGAGTCCAACACCCACCTTATGGGTGTCTTGAAATGCAGCACTTGTACTTTCAAGTCCTGAAGGGCAGCACACACAATGTGAATGTCTCTAAGTAGAGCACACACCTTACAGGCTTCGAGGGCAGATTTCACCTGCTTTAGCCCACAAGGGCAGAATTCACAAGGCACAGTTGCAAGTTCTGGATGTAAGTGTTTACTTATGTGCAGTTATTGGAGTGATGTGCTCACTATGATCATTTCTTGGTTGACAGCACTCACCTTGCCAGGGTCAAAGAGGAAAGCACTCAATACGTGCAGAACTTTAATCGTAACACACACTGTGCAGGTTTATGAATGCAACACCTCACCTTACATAAGTATTTAAGGGTAGAGCTTAACTTAAACATGGCCTGAAATCAGTGCAAACATGTTTTCATGGAGGCCAGTACTCAACAATGTACGGGGAAGAGGGTAATAAACATCTTGCAAACTTCAAAGTCAAAATAAACTTTATTCAGCCGAAAGCCATTAACGCACATATAAAATAATAAAACATAAATTCAAAATGTCATCTTATACAAAAGTTATATACAGTCTTTATCTGCCATGTAACAATTATATCATAAAAGTTTGATAAAAAATCCAAAGCAGGTGCGCTGAATTATATCAAAACTTTAGGAAATAGCCATTAAAATTCATATCTCCTCCTAATATGGGAAACTGATTTTATAAAATCTTTTCATTCAATTTTCAGGTGAACCAAAAGACTGCAAAAAATACAGACCACCCTTGTACTGTCTCACATTGGTCTTGCGCAGCAACGGCACCAAAAAACGGTGCCTTGGATCTCCATACAAAGAGCAAAACAGAAATAAATGGCTGATGCTTTGGGTCCAGGTATTATCACACACACAGAAAGATATATCCTGACACCATGCCCCCGGAAACTTGCTAGAGAGTTTGTAGTCGACCATCATCTTGTACACATCAGGTAGGGCATCACACGTCATGCACAGGTCCTAATAAGCAGTATTCGCCCTCTGCAGGTTCTGGAATGAAGCACTTACCTTGCCCAGGTCTTTGAGTGTATCCATTGGAAGGAAGAATAGGAAACGGTCGACCTGATCCAAGACAGACGCAGTCCAGGAACCCATGGACCTGGAACAACATCAGGAGAGCTCTGAGCGAAGGCCTTGTTGATGTGGCAAGGCATGAAGTGCAGGGTGAGACAGGGTCAGTGTGAGATCCAGAGTTAATGTGAGTATCTTGAAGACACTATCAAGCCTGCATGTCAATGTTGGGGCATAGGACTGATAGGAGTGATGGGAGAGTAGTGCGGTAAGAGAGGGAAGGCGTTCATGAAAAAAGTGTGAGGGAATAGAGGGCAGTGTGAGGGATCAGAAGACATCATGAGAGTTTGAGGACTGCATGGGGCCTGAAGGGGAGCAAGATGGTTTGTAATAAAAAAGTATTTCCTCAAAATCTTTTAGATTTTTGGTACCTTTTTAGCCAAATGTATGACCTTTTATGTGCCATTTAATGTATGACCTAGATGTGCCACTTAAGAAGTTCCCCTAACTCTTACTTTGTTTAGTAGCTGCTGCTGTATATTGTGTATAAGAACCAAAGGTGCTACCCTGCATTGTCCATGACCTCGGTAACTCTAATAGAATGGAAACAAGGTTCTAGAAGTATTTGCTTGCAGCTACCAAAGGCAGTCCATACATGGTGTGTCAAAAAGAGAGCTCTTAACTCCTAACTTGTACCATCACTGCATTACTTTTCTCCAAATATCAGAGCAGTTAGAGGTTTGAATAAAATATGCTCTCCTTCTAAGTGTTACATCGGAATGTGGTGATGCTCCCGTCCAGTCGATCTATCTGACTGGAATAGCGGTCAATACTATGAGTTGAATTTGGGAACCTGTGAGGACCTGAGCAGAAGCTGTGGTAAAGATTCCTGAGTTGGACCAGGAAGTGCCAACTTCATGATGGAAGCAGAAGACCTCCAGACCTCATAGTGCTGTGCTCGGAGTATCTGCATTCCACTGGCAGCCTGCATACATCCTGTGCAGCCTGGAGCTTGTCTGTACAGGATCCAACCTCCTCTTGACTCTGGAACCAACCGAGTTCCGCCCTTTGGTGGAGTTGCCTGCATTTAGGATCTCCTGCTGATGGCGGGATGTTGGATCTGCCTTCCAGCTTTGGGGCGATCCAGTTACTAAAAGATAGAGCTAAAAGCCCCTCCCTGGAACACCTGACGTCATAGGCCTGCCATCCAAATGCATACAAGTTCTAGTAATCCCCTTTCAGGTGTCTGGAAATTAAAATGTTGTGTCCTGGGGTGTACCAGCAATCGCGGCACACTTGCCTGTTACAGAAGTTGGGGCAGTGATGAGCAATAAAGAAAAAAATACTTTATCCCAGTGCAATATGTATGTTTCAGAAGATTATCAGTACTTTAAATCAAAGTGCAGGAGACTGACACTGACAGAACTGTCGATGAAAAAGCTTTATTTCCCTTGGCAGAACCACAAGATACTGCTGGCAAAAAACCATTAATCCCCACTGTTGCCAATGGTTACACTTTTCTCCCTTTGATCCTCAAACTATTTGGGATACTTTTTCTACAGGTAATCACAAAAAGAGGCACTGTTCCAAGGTGAATCGGGTCAAGGAGCGACCAGGATCCACGAGTAGAAGTGAAAAGATAGAGAGGATTAGGTCAGGGTATTGATACTCTGGGTGACAGGGGAGACACACTATTGTCTCTTGTTGCCCTCACACATCCCGAAGGATGTCATGCTTCATCATCGGGCGTTTGCTCCTCGTCGGGCCGGCGGTGCAATGCCCTACGGGTCCCCCGAAGGGTCTCTTTGGCGGAGATCTTTTAGAGAACTGCCGATGGGTGCATGCGGGTATGTGGAAGGGAGGTACCAGAGTGGTCAGTGTAAAGTGGTATGTGCAAGGTGAGTTTAAAAATACCTAAGGATGCCAAACAGATTGTCCTTTAATAAAGAGATATCCTTGGTATAATAAAAAAACCCGTAGGTTGATAGTTATCTGTCGAGACGTTATGTGTCTGGATAACTTAAATGGTGGTCGACATGTTTCACGCCTTGGGTGGTCAAAGTGATCCTTGGCGTTTTATCAGGACCAGTGGTGGTGGTGAAATGTGAGCGGTGCACAAACTAACTAAAGCGGGTAGGGTAGTATTAGCCCTCTCGCTGTTCAAAAAAAGGGGGGGGGAAAGGTTTTAGATCGCCTACATAGGTAGTGTGTGCAAAAACCAGATTTGTTATGCCCCCTTTAGAACTGACCTAAAAACGGAGTAAAAGTTTCTCCATGAGTCTAAGGCGTAGGATGCCCACACCTTCTAGGGGGGTTGCTCAGGTGACGGCACTAGAAACCTGCCCAGTCCAGACGCCAGCTCGTAGGTGGAATGTGGGCCTGGTTTTGAAATATTTACATTATGTCCACCGTATTACCCTTACACGCTAAAGAGCTGCTTCTTGTAATGTAAATACTCTGCGTGAGCATTCCTTACTTAAGTACATTCTGACTGCTGGGTTGTAATAAAACTGGGTCCTCTCATCACCTCCTCCATAGCTCTGTCCTTGTCATCGAACTGCTATCAAAGGCGAGCCGTAGGGTTGTAGGAACCCTCTACAGTGAGTTGACAGACGCGGTTGCCTATAGCCTGGGCTGTGTCGCCACTAGGAATATCCAGCTCTACTTTGTCGCAACAGAATATGAATTCTACAGGATCTTGAGGGGAGCCTTTGGGTCTAGAGGGAACTGTGAAAACTGTATTAGGGCAGGGATGGCAGAGTTAAGGGTCTGGAAGTTATTTGGAAGTGTCTGGATATAGTTTTAGGGCAGGGTCGGTAGAGTGAGAGCTCGGAACAGCAGCGTGAATGTCTGGATGGCAGTGTGAGTGCCTGGACGCGTGTTTAAGGGCTGAGGACAGCATGATGGCGTGTGAGAACACAGAGGACAGTGTGAGTCCTGAAGGGAAGTGTGTGAGCACGGAGTACAGGGTGAGGCTGGGAAGTCAGCTTGAGAGGTGAGTTTCATGAGGGTGCCTAAAGGCTGGCTTGCCTTTGCCACTGTCCCAAAAGTCAGACCCCTAGAGTTGAAAATAGCCCTCTTCCGTGAACAATGATTTAGGGTAGAAGGGCGCAGAGCCACAATGGCACCAGGATACATTCCAACAAGTTTGCATTCTTATCATGAGATCCTCTTACCCAAACATGGCCTTTTCCTGCAGCATGGCAGCCAGCAGCGCTTGCTTCTCTCCATCAAAGCAGAAGGCCTTCATGCTCTCCAAGTTCTGCTTCAAGACTACGCGGGAGGTGCTGGTGAAGAGCTCACCATTCACGAAGGCGGTTAGGAAGCCCAAGTCACTGAGGTCTTTCGCAGACAAAGGACCACTGTACATCCCCTGAAACGAAATGGTAACACTTGGCCCAAACAGCACATCTCAGCAGAGATATTTAATCACTAACCACCGTACATTTTGTGTGTACCTTTGTCTCTTAATGGAGCTATCCACACTTGGAGTATGAATTATCAGAAATAGCATCTCCTTATGCTAGTGTGAAAAGAATAAAGCTACCTCTACAGTGACTCTGTAGGCATTTTGCAATTGTAAACTTTGCGCGTACCTTGATACCTACTGTGGTAGGAACAGAAACATCTGACGTGGGTCATTCAGAGCTTTAGTATGTTGGTACCATGTATGCAAGGGTGCTTCATAGGCAGCACGTCACTCCACCCCACACGTGTGCTCACTTTCAACACTCTCTGTATTGAAAGAAGGGGACACTCTGTGTGTTCATTTGGCCGGAGGCTGAGGGATCAGCAGGAGGATGTTGGTCATGAAAAAGAAACTATGTGTAATACTCGTTCTCTACTTTGAAAGTAGCTTCCACAGCAACTGAAAAAGAGAAGAGGAGGAAGAGACGGCAGTATGGTTTGCTTAGGTTAAGAAATCCATGGCAAAATGTAGCAATGCCATAGGACAAAGCCTTGAGGTCAGTCCATGTAGCCACACAGCAAATATCTCTGACAGATACATGGCAGAGTATTCTTAGGTCTGGTAGGTCATCTTAGGTCTGGTGGAGTGTCTTTGGACACTGCATGGAGATGGTGTTTCATGCAGAGTGTAGCAATGGGTGATACATAATGCAATGTATCTGGCAATGGGGGCCTTAGCTGGCTCAAACAGAAAGCCAGTAGAATTGATGTCCCTGGTTCTATCAAGGTAAAAGCGCAAATTGTGCCTGTGGTTAAGCTTGTACCATGTTTCAGCCAGGGAACAATGGGGACATAGAAAGAACAATGGAAGAGCAACCTCCTTGTTGAAAGGATTGCTGACAGTACTTTTGAAACAAAGGTGGGATAAGTTCTCAGGACCACCTTGTCCTGGTGGAAACTTCAAATTGTTCTGAGGTTCAAAGAGTTCGCAGCTCACTTTTGCACATAGACAATGTTATGCTCTCAGGAAAGAGGTCTTCCATAAAAGAAGCTGCAGGTCAAAGGAGGCTAATTACACAAAAGGTTAATACATCAGTCTGGCCAGAACAAAGTGGAAGTCCCAAGAGTATGTGGGGAATATGAATTGAAGAAGCCAATGTCAACATAGCTGCAGAGAATCACCACTTTGCTTCTTGATTTGATTTGAGTTTTAGAAAGCCCGAACAAATACCCTGAGGCGTCTCAGCGCCTTTTCATCTACAAGAGGGCCATGGTATTGTCTGAGTGGCTCAGGATCACTCTGGTAGGGTTTCGACATTAGAGAGGCTGTGTGTAGCACTAGCATACTTATGTGAAGAGGCAACTTTTAATTCTCTATGAGTCCACTGATGAGAGAGATATTCACAATGTGACTCTCACCTATACTCTGATTAATCTGTAATGACCACAAGCTGTGGATTTGAAGGCGGAAGGAGCATCTCATTAGAAAGTTGAAATTGTGTGCATTTAGTTGTGAGGGTTGGCTCTGGATCGTAGTATTTGAATGGGTTTGTACTGGTTGTATAGCAGCTGGTCTCAATATTCCACCAGGTGGAGTTACAGGATATCAGTGTGGATCTTGGTATGGGACGCCTCCCCTCTGCAGGATGTCTGCAGCTCAAGAGGCCTCTGAAACCACAAGGTTGACACAATCATGTTGCTAATTAAATGATTCAATGCCTGGCTCATGGCAGTGTCCCTTGCTGGAAGAGATCAGGCGTTCACCAGGCCAGATTACAGGATTGCTCCAACAACCTGGATTCTATAGGGCGCACCAAGAAGTAGGTCTAAATAAACAGGGTCAGAATTAGGCTTGCCTCTTTCTCCACCTTTGTCCTTGTTTAGTTCAGCCAAGTATCCAAGGAGGAACTTCTGTTGCTACAGAAATGTTGATAATGAGACCACGATCTTGGTAAAAATCTGTGAGCTGCATTGAGACCAAATGACAGAGTCCTTTACTTGTAGTTTTAGTTTCCTATTGTAAAAAGCTGGTTTGTCTTGAAGAAGGAACCTTTCGCCATACTTCAGGGCTTTCATGGAATACCTTCTGGGGCTTGGGTGACTTAGATGCAGGCAGCTCCGCTGCGGTTGGAGTTGGCCTCCTGAGATGGTGGCATTGGAATTCTTGGTCTCTAATGGGCAGAGAGAGTGACATTGTCCTTAAATTGATGCATCTACTCTTTGATTGCCAGTAGGTACTTAAAAACGAAGAGATATCTGGTGATGGTGTAGGAAAAAAGGACAGCCTAGCTTTGAATAACTAGAAGGAATTTTCCATGTGGAAGTGGGAAGCGTGATCTTAATGGTAGTAGGTGAATGGCACTTATTAATTTTCCTGTATGAGTGACCATTCAATACAGCTCAAAGACCTAATCCACTGAGACAGCTAATTTGAGTTTCTTCAACATTTGGCATACGATCGGAAGATGTAAACCATGACTGCCAATGCATGGACAGATCAGAGTTCCTGTTCTTGGTGACAATTGTATTCTTGTGTAAAAAACATGAGCTGAAATTATTAGCAGAAGCAAACAACGCATTGTTACCAGCAGTACAAGAATGGTGAAGAAGATAAACAGTTCAACCATTAGGATAAAATTGTGTGATTATATGAATATATGATAATGTGTATACTTATTCTCCTACCTAGCACTACCTACACTATTGAGAGCATAGTGAGCGTGCCCTCTGCCAGATCTCTTGGGAAAACCCAACACCTGTATATGCTATGTCAGGAAGACAGTCTGGTGTAGAACAGACCGTCGTCCTTTGCAGAATAGAGATTGAAGTCAGCAGGGCTGCATCTCAGTCACAAGCAAAGCGTTCCAGTATAATCCATAGAAGTGCTCCTCTACCGCCTTTAGCTCAGAGGTGTTTTATATGATAAAAGCACTGTTGCAATCGCACTGTGTCAGAGGTGCAGCACTGATGTGATTATTTGTCTTGCGACTCAGAACATCATGCTCAATGTTTCTAGCCTTAGACGGAGTGTTCTTATTAACTTGATAAAATGCCAACTAAGAAATGTACTGCCTTCAGAATGATTTCTAAGTATGCTATCATGTACATTCAAAGCATGTGGAAAATCACAGTTTAGAATAGTTATAAAGTTTAAACGTGTAACTAAAATGGTGATTTGTGCTCGGGCCCTGTTGAACCCCACAATAGTACCAATAAGATCCCCGCCATAAATGTTTTTTGAGCAGCATCTTTTTTACCCAGGTTAAACTTCTCCTAAGCATATTGTGAGAGCAAAGAGGTGCACTATGACATGCAGCTGTTGAGCTTATGTATCTCATAGCTGGCCAAGATAGCACTGGTTTTGGCATCAGTGGGAGAGTATTGGGGTTTGGAACTTTCGCCCCATTTATTGTAAAACACTTGACCTCCTTATACATGTGTAAAAATGACACCTTACCCTCCAGGGAAGGGATCATCCTCACACCAAAATGAGCTAGGTAATTCCTAGAGATAAAGCCTGGGTTCGTTTTGGGGCACATCTAAGGACTTTAAGACTGCAGTTCACATAAGTCTGCTCAAGAACTTGGGACTCAATTGCCAAGATTGCCTTTGTTGGAGGAGCAGTTGCCGCCACTAAAGTAAAACGGCCTAATTCTTTGGTAGGTGTGCCAGGCGCTCAATGGTGCAGATGGAGTGATCGGTGCCAGAACTGGCAGCTGGACCACTACAAGTTGACCTGGTTGAGATGGGGGATAAGACCTTAGACTGGTCCTTCTGTCTTGGCACAGGGGATTATGGAAGCTGCACCGGAGATCACAAGAAGTGCAGCTGCACTGAAGGCTGTAGAATCAGGATGGTCTCTCTAGCCTTCAGCTTCTCACTTGCAGCGTCCAAGAAACTAGAAGATCTTGTTTTTTCTATATGTACATGGTCATTGGATTTAATTTTTCTTTAATTGTTTTGTGGTTACTTTACTGGAAAAATCACTCAAAATAGACTGATTTTACTATCTTAAGTTATACCTCTTGTGGACATTGTTACACTATATGGACACAGAGCTGGGCTTGACGTTCTCGTACAACTTGCATGATTCACTACTGTGAACTAAGGTTTAGTTAACTGATCCATGCTCAGTAAGGGAGATTTGTTTCACCTCCTGATGCAATGGGCCTGCAGCATACTGCCCAGAAGTAAAGACTGACTTGATACTATAGTTCAGCAGAGGCTTTGGACCTCCCCCACCAAAGTAAGGAGATGGGCACAACACAATATTCAACAGGGTCTCTGGAGCACGCAAAACTTTGGCCCCAGAGAAAACTTGAGGTCTCTTCCCTGAACCATGATAAGAGGTTATGGCTGGTAAAAATTGTTTTCAGGTAACATGGAAAAATGGTCTTGTAACACAGTATTTTCACCTTTCCAGGGCTTATACCCTGTGTCGGTGATGGTCTCATTCAAGTGGGAGTAGAGAGTGTGCCAGTCCTCTCTTGACTATTCCAGCATACCATTACTGTGCAGGCAAGGCAGAGGTACTGGAGGGACATCATACCGATGGAAAACACACAGTGCACATGTGCATTGGTGATCTGTTTCACAAATAAGAGACACAGAGAGTGCTCAAGTCAACTCTGAAGTCGGTGAAACAACATATGTGCTTTGAGCAAAGATGATTATAAAGCTAAAAAAACGTAGAGGGTCGACAGCAAGGCTCCACATTATTAACCTGCTGAGTGCAAGAGAAGCAGGTTCCAAAGCACACTTTTTTGGTAGGAAACAAAGGAACTGACAAGGATGCACATACGTAGCAGAAAAGATGGGGGCATGCCACCGATGACAAATGACATGCGTGCACAGAAAACCTCTGCATTAACATGTTTATGTGCAGTTTCTGTCCACCCACTAGGTGACAGAGTGTGCCCCTAGCTGACAATGGGAAAGAACCTGTACCTAGGAGTAAACAATGCAAACCCCTCACTGTGAGTGGGAGATAGGAATACATCTGTAGTGGGAGCAAATTTCTCAGTTTGCGTCTCCTTCAGCCTTTATTACTGTCCAAAAGCAATTCCTTGTGTGGTTAAGTGTGAGTCAAGGTTGTATCTCCCTGTCAGTCTGTGGTAGTGTGAGATCGTGATGTGTATCACATACTCTGTGCAACCGTGAGGCAGCAATACTTATCTCCTTGTCTGCGAAGGTGTGCAGCACAGCTTCATCAGCCTGTGTGCGCCTGAAACTAAGGGCCTGATTTAGATCTTGGCGGACGGGTTACTCCATCACAACGATGACAGATATCCCATTGGACATAATATAAATCCCATTATATCCTATGGGATTTATATTTTGGGGGACGGGATATTTCTCACCGTTGTGATGAAGTAACCCGTCCGCAAAGATCTAAATCCAGCCCTAAGCGTGAGACAGGTGGAAATGCGCCTTGTTCGGAGCTAGTTAAACCCAAGCCATGTTCTGTTACCCTGTGATAGTGTCACATCTCGCCTCAAGACATGAGATTAGTTTTTTCCTTACTTTTCCTTTCATTATACCTAGTTCTGACTAGGAACGTGGTTACTTAAAACCCCATTCTTCATTGGGTTTCAACTGTGCTTCATTGGGTTAGGCTGCGCACCATTTAAATTCAGCACATTTTATTTGGCAAGCCTGCAACTTAATCCTCTTTCACCCAAAACAGGAAACTGATTCATTGAGTTTCAGGAGTACCCTGTGTGCCAATTTGAATAACTTTTTGCCCTGTGGAGTTTTGTTCAATCACTTTGTGGATATTCTCTTGATGGTAGCTTCTTTGTTTGGCCACAATGCGCTGGTAAGGCAGGCTTCAGTAATCCAGGCTAGATCAATGCTGACCCACATGGATGCAGGAGGCGGTATCGTCAATTAAAATAGAAATGAAGAAAAGTTTTGATGGGCATGAATTGCTCTTTTTCATGGAATCTGCAACCATGTATCTGAAGGCAGTGGTGTAGAGTGGGTGGAGCTACAGGGGCGTTTGCCCAGGGAGCAAAATTCTTAGCGGTGCAACATTTTAAAATAAAAGTGGAAGGATAATTGCCTTGCCCCAGGCGCTGTTAACCCACACTACTCCGCTGTCTGAAGGTGCTCCTTCCCTTCAAAAAAACACTGTTTTTTGCATTGGATAATCTTTGCAATTAATAAACTGACTGTATTTTTCTGGACCATTATTTTCGAGAGCCCGAATGTGAGGGATTGCAGCGGGACACTCCTAAACAAATGTGTGTTGGCATAAATACCTTCTTTATTCACAAGGTATGGGGCGCTAAAAGTAAATGTTCCTGTAATGTAGCCAGGATTTTGATATCAACAGCCAAGCAAGCTGGCTTCAAATAATACATTTGCTTCTTCTCACATCAGAGAAGGAGGCTTGAACCCTTTTTTATTGCACTGTGCTCCCTTTTAGTATTGGGCTGAGTTCATTCCTGAATAGTTTGCTATTGAGAAATAGCTACAATACTGTGAGATATTGTGGCTTCTAAAACCTCTTCTCTTGCAGCAGACCAGTTGCTACATGGGTAAAAGAATGAGTAGAGAAGCCACATTTTAGAAAGGTCAACATGGATCAAATTGTTCTTTACAGCTATGGTCTTATTGCAATCTTCCAGTGGCTTCTGGGAACGTATGAACAGATATTTGTCTACAAGCAGCAGTTGTTGTCAGCGAACAGTCACATGCTAGACTGATCCCAGCCTGACTTCCCGCCCCAGTCATGGAACAGAGATGGCCCTGCGGCTGCTATAGGGTTTTTGGTCAGTCCGCCCATGATGGTCGTCCTAGTTGCTTGTGCTCGTGGATGTGCTGCAGCTTTTAAAAGTGTAGATTAATCTGTCCTTCCAGACCACCTTTCTGCGAGAACCAGGGTCTCGAACACCAGTGCTTCAGCTCATTCATGGCTGAAAGGAGACACTATTGTGAATGGAAGTACAGCAGGGCCAAGGAAAGATATTTTCAAAGCGTACATTTGCGGCTTGGGATACCAATGGATCGCCTCATTCCTTGCTGCATTTCAACACCTACATGCATACATTTATGGGCACCTTTATATTCTTGTACAGATAATATACAGGTGTATCAGAGGTCCATAAGGTTGGTTTGCCTCATTACGGGAGATCTGCAGGAAGCGAAGTTAGACAACTAAAATTGAATGGAGCCAAAATGGAGGAACTATTTCTAGATTTGCACCACCTCCTTAACAATCTGTCTTCTGTCACAGACTCCTTTGATCTTTTTAACCTTACTCTGCAATTGATCTGGATATGTGGAACCTGAGGGTTCTCCAAGATGATGATCTCAGTATGAAAGATGGGTGCTGCCTTTAGAGGGCTTTTCTTTTTCATTTGCCTCTGCGCAATATGTTAGGCTGCTTCTGAAGGTACATTAGTCCTGGGCTAGTTGTCTCTCTGATGGATGAAAAAAAAAAACCCTCCTGATATTCTAAGATTGTTGTTACCTGTGAAGATAAGGACCTCTTTTAAGATCCAGGGTATGACCTACAAGTGTCTCTGTGGTAGTTACCATCAAGTTGCGCAAGCAGATCTGGCACGATGCACTTGGTCACACACTTCACTCTTCAAACCTTCAGCTTTTAGATGCTCCTCCTCACCACTCTTAGGTTATCTGGTTACATAGAGGCTGAGTCAGGAATACCAAAGACAGAATATCGAAGGGTCACAATATCATGACTGGATATTGACAGACAACATATTGAAAGGATAATGTTACTTACCCAGTAAGCATCTGTTCCTAGCATGTAGAGCTGTAGATTCACATGCTTTGAATACTCCTGCCATTTAGTGTTGGATCCGGTTGTCTGCAAGTTGTTTTTCTTCAAAGAAGTCTTTCCAGTCACGAGGTAAGGTGACTCCTACTTTTGGTGATAGCGTGCATGGGCATCGAACTCACTGTTAGATTGTTTTCCCACAGAGGATGAGAATGGAGTTAGTAAGTGTAGAATAGAGAGGTCCATGTGTATGAATGTAATTTGAGAACTAAAACAACTACAGGAGACCAGGGAGGTAGGTGGGCGCATGTGAATCTACAGCTTTACATGCCAAGAACAGATGCTTACTGGGTAAGTAACATTATCCGTTCGAGGCATGTGAACTGTAGATCACATGCTTTGCATAGACTATACAGCAGTATGCTCCCAAAGCGGTGGCTAACCTGTAGTGGTTGTAGTTGTGTGAAACAGTTTTTTTAGCACTGCTTGGCCTACATTTGCCTGTTGTCTTACTGACACATCTACGCAATAGTGTTTGGTGAATGTGTGTGGTGTAGACTATGTTGCTGCCTTACAGATGTCGGCTAGGGGAATATTCTTCAAGAAGGTGATAGTAGCCCCTATTTTGCGAGTGGAATGCGCTCCAGGAGGTATTATTAAAGATCTTTTTGCTTTGGCATAACATGTTTGGATACATTTTACAATCCATCTTGCAATACCTGATTCCGATATGGGATTGCCTTTCTGTGGTGGAGAAAAAGCAACAAATAGTTGCATTGTTTTTCGAAATTCTTTGGTTCTTTCTACATAATATAGTATAGCTCTTCAGGTAACTCAACTGATTGATTGAATGAAAAAGACAGAAACTACCTTAGGGAGAAATTTAGGATTGGTTCGAAGAACCACCCTATCTTTGTGAAGTTGAAAGAAAGGCTCTTGTATAATTAGTGCCTGAAGTTCACCAACTCTCCTTAGTAAGGTTATTGTTATGAGGAAAGCAACCTTCCATGAGAGAAATTGTAACTGACATTTGTGCATTGGTTCAAAAGATGGACCCATTAGCCTTGTAAGAACTATGTTTAATTCCACTCTGGTCCAAGTGGAACTCTTGGTGGCATCACCCTTTTTAATCCTTCCATGAAGGCTTTAATTACTGGTACTCTGAATAAAGATAAGTGTTGTCTATTTTGCAAGTATGCGGTTACTGCTGCTAAGTGTAGACAAATGGATGTGTAAGCCAATTACAGAAGTATCAAACAGATTCATATTATTGTTTTTACAATAGATAACAAACGGTTTCCCTTTTGCAGCATAACATGCTCTAGTAGTAGGGTTTCTAGCCTCTTTGAGAATATTCAAAAGCCTGGTGGTAGTTGTAAATAACCAAACTCTATGACTTCAGGAGCCAAATCGCTAGGTTGAGTTCTTTGGGATTTGAATGTCTGATTGCCCCATGGCTCTGAGTGAGGAGACTGGGTGTGAGATGTAGCTTATGATGTGGAACCACCAACAGTTCTCACAGGGTGGTGTACCAAGGTTGACGAGCCCATGTGGGTTCTACTAAGATCAGTGTGAGGGATGTTTGTCTGAGCTTCTGAACTAATAATGGAATTAGTGGGAGATGCAGAAAAGCGTAGGCAAATATCCCTGACCAATTCATCCATAGAGCATTTAGCTTTGGATGGATGGTGAGGGAACCTGGATGAAAAGTTTGGGCATTTTGTGTTGGTATTGTGGCAAAGAGATCTATCTGTGGAAATCCCCATTGTTGAAAGTAGGGAAGAAGAACTTGGGGATGAAGTCCCCACTCATGAACTTGCTACCTGCTGAGCAGGTCGGCAATTTGATTGTCTACTCCTGGAAGGTGTTCTGCTAGGAGATACATTCTGTGAAGAATTGTCCAAATGCTTTGTGCAAGGCGGAACAGCTGGAGAGAGTGTGTCCCTCTCTGCTTCTGTAGATAGTACATCGCTGTCATGTTGTCAGTGTGGACTAGGACAGTTTTGCTTAGAAGGTGAGTGTGAAAAGCCTTGAGTGCTAGGAACACCGCTAGACGCTAATCGTGGTACCTATTGCCGGGTAGCACCAGGATGCATCCAATCTTGTATGGTGGTATTTGGGGGAGTAAAATGAATATTTCCTATCTCTACCGTGTTGCAGCCACTATATGTCTACTAGTTCCCAGTGTGCCATCCACTCCTTTAACCCCGCCGCTATCTTGTGTGCCCGAGATCCCGGAAAGGGGGGGTGAGACCTATCCAATTGTACATCTGCAATACAATTAAAATTCCACCCCTAGTACTACCTGCCCTATCTTAATGTCAGCTAGGTGAGCAGAAAGGGAAGACAAATAAGGGATCTGATCCTGGTTGGGGACATAACAGCAGCCAGAGTGATCTCCTGGCCTAGCAGGCGCCCCGCTAGCAGTACATATCTTCCCTCCTTGTCAATCAGCGTACGTGTTGCCTCAAAAGGAACCCTGGCGGGGCGTGACCGGGCAAGATGGCCGATCGGAGGTAGACCGTCTCGGCTCCTGGTCCACGCGCTGTTCCGGACACGAAAATGGCAGCTGGGTGAACCTAAGAACGCCACAACTATCACCCACCTATGTCGGAAGATGTGAGGCGTCAGCGGCGGGCCCTTTTCTGACTCAGACGCTGAGAAATTGGCCCGTTTGAGCTCCGAGTTGTCTGGAGGAGAGAGGCCAGCATCTGCTGACATGGCGGCCGGAGTCCCGCCGTAGCGAAAAAGCAAGCCCCTACCTCCGGAGGGGGCGCGGGGACACCGGATCTCGCCCGGGAGGCTTATCGCCAAGACTGAGGTATCGCACAGCTCAAATCAGCTAGCGGTGAAGTGCGGCTTTCACTGGGACTTCCCTCGCCACGCGTGCCTGACTTAAACATGGCGGCCGCGTTTCTGTAGATGACGCCTGCTGGCGCCTTCAGCGACTTGGGGCCCTGGTCTTTTCGCGCACTCTTCATCAGGGCTGCCACCTATACTCTAAGTAGCGGATCCCTCCCTGCAGACCCCGAGGGGCCACCACACACTCGCAATGGCCCTGGGGGTTTGGGGCGCTGCTCCTCATCGACTCCTCAGTGCAGTTCCATCATGCCTGCACCGCCATAGACGACGCTTGTGTAACGCTATCCACTGAACGTAGGCCCCGGGTCTGCGGCCTCTACTAGACTCAGATCATTGCGCACCTGTCTCCTGCTCCTCTCAATGAAGCTCTCTTTGGACTGACTCCTCTTGCCTACAGGAGATGTGAGGAGTGCTGTGCACTGCCTGTTGGGCCATCCACTCTCTAACTGGCGATCTCGCTCCCAAGTTACGCCGACAGTCCCTCCTGATCACGCCACGGCTAGACCAACGTGCCCCTGGTAGCGGTCCTCCACTATCCCACGGATACTGCTTCTTGATATTCTGAAGCATGCCCCTGCGCACCACTGTAGGCCACAAACCAACTGGGACCCTGCACATTCGCCTCCTCAGTGGAACCTCGGCGCAGCTCTTTTGGCTCCATCCATATGCCGCCAAAGAAGACAACAGATAAGACGCCACATAAAGTATCAGACTTTTTCGCATCTGCAGAAAAACGATCGACACTACGCAGCGAAGTGGGATCTGCAGCAATGGCTCTCATGAAGTCGGACCTCCTTAACATGTTCAAGGATTTTAAATCTGAACTGCGCAAAGACATTAGCCAAGACATTAAATCCTCCATAGACCAACTGCGGTCAGATTTGACCGAGCGTTTATCCTCCTTACAACAGGAGTTCTTGACCTCGAGTCACAACACCAGGAGCTGAAACAATTCTCTACCGAGATGAGAGAAGATGTCCGTACCCTCAAGGACCAGCTGCACATGGCGCAACTTAAGGCTGAAGATCTTGAAAATAGAGCACGGCGGGAGAACATACGATGCGGGACTTGAAGGAGGGTGCAGAGGGGCCTGATCTGGAGGCCTTCTTGGTGGGCCTCTTCTTGGAAGTGCTGGCCCCACAGACCCTTAAAATAAAGCTAGACAGAGCCCACCGGGTCGGTTCTCTGCAGCAAGGCGAGAAAAAGAGGCCTTGTGACATCCTGGCGAAGTTCCACTCGTTTAAAGTCAAGGAAGTGGTGCTTCAGGCGACCAGGTCGAAGGGCTCCATCTCATTTCAGGGTAACTCCTGCACCATCTACCAGGACATAGCGCCAACTACCTTGGCCAGGAGACAGCAGCTCAGACCCGTCACCGCTAAACTGAGAGACGACAATATCAGATACAGGTGGACCTACCCCTTTGGACTCAGCTTCGAATTTCAGAATAAACGACGCCACGTCACCGACCTACAGGAAGGTTTAGACCTCCTGGGCCTTCCCGCTGGTGAGGTGGGCCCTCCCCAAGGTAACGATGGAGATTCTGCTCGACGATCAACTTCAACCTCTGCCTGGTTCGCGGGATCGCGTAGGGGATGTCGATGAACTCTCATGGCTTACGCCACATAACTGTCCTTCACAGGTTACGAACTGAGTCATACTGAAACCGCTGTCTCCAGACGCACCCAGTGGTGGCCGACAGGAGTAGGTCTATACCCAGGCTACCCTGCCCTGGGGCCCCCGGCTTCCCTCCTATGGGGGCTTTGGTCACCCGTCCGGACGATAGGGAAGCTGAGGACATTGATGGATCCTTCCGAAGGACCGGTGCTGCCTCCTTACTTCTATGACATGCAGGTTTGAGGGCTGAGACTTTGGGTACCTTTGGTTATCTCGTGTTCGCTGAGATATTGCTATACGTTATGTTCCTCATTGTGGATAACTTTCTGCTGCGGTTCCGTTAGGTATAGATGAATATAGAGACTTCTCCTTCAGCCGCAATATTTTGTTTTCATAAGTGTCTTTCTCCGGGACGGGCGTGGATGGGGTCCTCGGACCTGTCGTCCCCCCTGGCTCCTACAGGGTCGTTTCAGCCCCTCAAGGGAACCATTTTGTAGGGCTTGTATTGTATATTTTTTCAAGTTTATTCTTTTTTTTTTTCCTTAGAGGTTGAGGGGGGAGTGGGAGGGACATGGTGGCGGCTTTTTAACAGTGAGTTCTGAGGGGTTCTTGGATATCTACACTTACACTGCAGGCTCGTTCTGGCTGTCCGCATTATCCTGGGGAGGGACTAAGGCCAGAGATCTGTTGGGGCCACTGAAGCTTCTGGCGAGCAGTGATCTTTTCCCTATTTCATAATGCCGATTGTTATTGGTACCTGGAATGTAAGGGGTCTTAACTCCCCCCAAAAACGCCACAAGGTATGGAAATACATTATAGACCACCATCTTGACATAGTAGCCCTGCAGGAGACGCACTTAACCAGAGCAGAAGACACGCGCCTCAAGCATAAACACTTCCCATTGATATATAGGTCCTCCGCCCAGACGAAACACAGGGGAGTGGCGATCATGTTTCGCTCCTCCATTCAATTTCAGCCTCTGGGAGTCCAACATGATAAAGATGGCCGCTGGGTTATGATCAAGGGTCACCTGCGAGGGAAAATTTGCACTTTTGCAGCAGTATATGCCCCTAATACTGGACAGACGGTCTTCCCGCACACATTTTTGGGGAAATTAATAGATTTTGCGGAGGGCCCACTGATCCTCATGGGTGACTTTAATTTGATCTGGCAGAAGGAACTGGATAGTACATACACGCAACGCTCGGACATGGGCTCCTTCTCCCTGGACACACAGCAGCGACTTCACGACATGGGGCTTCTAGACTCTTGGCGCACTCTCTACCCTCAGACCCGAGACTTTACGTTCTACTCACATGTTCACCATACATACTCTCGGCTTGATTACATTTTTATTAGTCAATCATTGCAAGGCACCCTGCAGGAGGCCAAGATATTCCCCCTTTCTGTATCAGATCATAGTCTGCTCTCTGTTAGTCTTACTTGGGGTGGGAACGCCTCGACTACCCCCAGGTGGGTCTTCCCGGCGTCGCTCACCAGAGACAAGGAATCCTGTACCAAACTCCGAGAAACCATTGCTGAATTCATTGCTATTAATAAGCCGGAAGACACGTCGGAATATACCACTTGGGACACACTTAAGGCGTTCGTTAGAGGGAAATGTATTGCCCTTAATGCAGCTTTGAATAAGCAGCACACTAGAGAACGGGAGGAACTGGAGACAGAGCTTTCTTCTCTTGAACAAGCCCATAAATTGAACCCCACCAGGCAAACTCTTCGAAATCTAACGGCGATCCGTGGTAAACTCCGGGCTATATATAATAACAAAGCAGAATTTACGCTCCTTAAACTCAGGCAACTATCATATACTCAGGGCAACAAAATTGGTAAACACCTTGCCAGACAGCTCAAAGATAAAAGGGAAAGAGAGTACATAGGAGGCTTTCAGGGCCCCTCTGGAGACATCACACATAAAGACGAGGACAAGGCCGAGATATTTGGCTCTTTTTATGAACATCTATACTCTGGAGAGACGTTAGACTCGACTACCCAACAAGCCTATCTCCAGAATCTATCCTTACCCCAGGTATCTGAAATGTGGAACAAATTGCTCACCGCCCCTATCACCACAGACGATATTACCGCTGCCATTAAAGCCCTAAAAATCCACAAAGCCCCTGGACCGGAAGGCTATACCGCTCTCTTTTATAAGACATTTTTCCCTGACATCAGCCCACATCTAGCACGACTTTTTAATAGGATGGCAGAGGGCGGCGCGACCTCCGGCACCATGTCGGAAGCCGTAATCTCAGTGATACCTAAGCCAGGGAAGGACCCTCACCGATGCGCCTCTTATAGGCCTATCGCCTTACTTAATCTTGACATCAAATTGTATTCCTCTATCATAGCCAGACGACTAAATAACCTCATGCCCGACCTCATCCACCCTGACCAGTCTGGATTCATTAAGGGTCGCCAAACACATGACAACACCCGTAGCATTATCCATCTGATAGAGAAGGCCAACAGATGCCAAATCCCTGCACTTCTAGTTGGTCTGGACGCTGAGAAAGCCTTTGACAGGGTCGACTGGAGGTTTATGTTCCACACTCTTACAGCATTCGGATTCTCTCCTAAATTTCTTAATATGATTCGAGCTATCTCCTTCCCCGTTCTAATGTGGTGGTGAATGGGATCCAATCTTTCTTCTTTGTCCACTCTAGAGGCACCCGGCAGGGATGTCTCCTTTCACCCCTGCTTTTTGCTCTCAGTATTGAACCGTTGGCACTAGCAATCAGGGCTAATCCTGGCATCCATGGGCTACCATTCACAGGGGAGTCCCATAAAATTTCTTTGTATGCAGACGATGTCCTCCTGTCTCTATCTGAACCGGCAACGTCACTCTCATATGTGGAATCCAAGCTAGAACGCTTCGAAGCAGTAGCAGGTTTTAAAATAAATCTAGATAAATCATATATCCTCAACCTCACTCTTCCACCAGAGGAAATCCATAGACTTCAGTCTCTTACGACACTCACATGGGCCACTTCCTCCATTCATTACCTGGGAGTCCAGCTGACATCCACATTAGAGAAGCTTTACGCTGCCAACTTCCCCCCCATCCTCGCACGAATACAAACAAAACTCACGAAATGGAAACCCCTCTTCCTGTCATGGCTGGGCCATATACACGCCGTGAAGATGACACTTCTTCCTAAACTCCTTTACCTATTTCAGGCCTTCCCCATCGAATTAGATAGTGACTTCTTCCGTAGAGTGAAAGCTATGATCTTACGCTTCATCTGGCAGTGGGGGTGGGCCCACTTCTCCTCCTCTCTACTGCGTCGCTCTCGCAAGGAGGGAGGAGTGGGACTCCCAGACATTCACTTGTATTACAAAGCTGTCCAGCTGAGAGTCCTGGTAGAATGGTCGAAACAAACCTCCGATAAACACTGGTTACATATGGACCGAAGTGTGACGGGACGGACCGTATGGGACCTGGTGTGGTGGCCTAGAGGGGATAGACCTAAGAACACGTACATCAGCACTCCTACACGCACCACCCTGAGAGTATGGGACTCAGTCTCGGGTGACGACAGGTGGACTTCGTTCCCCTCTCCATTTACACCACTTCATTTCAACCCGGCATTCCTCCCAGCTTTACATGAAGGACCCTTTGACGCCTGGAGGGAGGGAGGTTGTTTAACCTTGAAACACTCATTCCACAACTATGACCCTCTCACTTTTGACAATTGCAAGCGAGATTATAAATTAGGCAACGTGGAGAGGTATCATTATGTTAAACTAATGCACTGGGCCTTTACGGGAGGCAGCTACTCGACCTCTCACCAAATTTGAGGCCTTCCTCACCAAGACCATGTCTATGAAAGGGGTGATATCCGTTATGTACAATTTTCTTCTCAGGACCGCATTGTCTCCACGCCCACGGTATATGTCTATGTGGGAGGACTTACTGCAACGTGCCATCTCTGATGAAGAATGGTCTCATTTATGGTCCGACATCATAAGATCCAACCACTCCACAGAGTTCCGGGGAAGCACATCTGAAGACCATGATGGACTGATACCTACATCCGTCCATACTAAAATAAATATTTCCCACCACCTCCGATTGATGCTGGAGGGGGTGCGGGCTACTTGGGGATTTCCAACACATATGGTGGGACTGCCCAACTATCCGCCCTTTTTGGGAAGAAATTCTAGCACATATAAAGGATGTGTTGGGATACCCTATCCCCTCAACTATGGCGAGTGTCCTGTTGGGGCTCCGTGACTCTTCCCTAGAACACCAGTCCCGAGCAGACAAAACTATTATGTGGCTTTGTATCGGCGCAGCCAAGATCAGTCTGGCAGCCGCCTGGAAGAAGAAAGAGGCCCCGGCTATCTCCCTTTGGCACTCACGTTTATGGAAGTTACTCAGTCTAGAACACATGTCTGAAATTTTCAGGGATAATTATATCTGCACCAGCCGACTCGACGTAGGAGCAGCCCGATGATGTTACGTTACATCCGGAAGGGTATGTGATTCACAACATCCCGATGGCTGTGTGAGGGCTCCAATATCCACAACAGATACCTTCCTACATGGTACATCCCTTCCCATTCCCTTCAGGAACAGCTCTGTCACTTGTTGTTTATATACCTTGGGCTCACTTAGCTGGACCTTACCAAAAGCCCTTTTTCGGCCCCCCCCTTCCTTTTGTTGATTTACGTTTGCACGGATTTTCATCCGTGGGGCCTTTAACGGTGGGTTAACCTGTGTACATCCCCCTTTTTAGACTTTTCTTGTTGTCGACTAATTTGGTTGCAACCCTCAAAACCACATTTTGTGTCCCACTCTTAACTAACCGTTGACTCATAGCCTAACATTACACCCTATAGAAATGGAAGGCCAAGGCCTTAGTTTCGGCGATGACTTAGCTGATGAAATACTTAATGCACCATCCATCTTGGGTGCAGACGGCGGGGCAGCCACAGGGAGCCAAACAGAAGACTGGCAGTCCCTCTCATCCATGAAAAGAGATTGGGTCAAGATCACCCTGCATGGCGCCTTAATGACTGAATACCTGAGGGCTAACATTGCACCCAATGGCTTGATAGTCAAAATCTTTCCACGTATCTTCTTGGAAGATGGAACCTTCAAAATCGACTGGTCTAAGGTCTCCTGGAAATGTACCAGGGACCTCCTTATACTAATCATAAGTACAGCAAAGAGACTAGCAGAGACCCTTCTTACAAGGATCCAATTGGTAGAAAGCACATTAAAGAGTGCAACTACATCTACACTCTTCAAGACCAAGCTGACTGAAATTAACCATGAGATGGCCGAACACCGCGAATATCTCATGAGACAAAAAGTCAAAAAATTACAAAAGGATGTCAACAACTTTGACAAAGAGAAAATCTACCCTTATCTGAAGGAAGACTTCATACCTCCAAACTCCAACACCTCGGGAGATTCCGGATCTAACTCCTCTAGAAGAGGCTCATCAAGCAATAGCAATTCTAGTACCGATTCGGCGAATCAAGGTTGGTCTCGGAGAGGAAATCGCCAGTACTACCCGGACTTCCAAATGGCGGCTTACCAACATCCGACGTTCTGGCAATATCCAATGCACCCACAAGGCCCACCACCATACCCTGTGCCACCACAAGGCCCCCCCTCCCAATTTTACCCCCCGATGTTTAACCAACCTTTTTTAGGCAGAGGCTGGGGCAGAGGGCGCGGGCAAAGAAGAAAAAACAATCAGCGACAAGGTACAAGGATCCAATGGGAAGACACCCCGAGAACCATGGAGACACGGAGCCACACGACCAACAAGAAGAAAGCCTAGTGGTTAATCTCTCTCAGAGAAACCTCAGTGATATTGAACAGAGGGTCTTACAGAAAGGCTTAGGGTTTGTACCCACCCCCAAGATTGACACCTTCAAACAACAATGTGAGATCCAGCAATTCTTTCGGAAAATTAGACTGAAAGCCTTCTTCATCAACACTGAGGCTCCTGAAAAAACAGATAGTGGTTTACACAACGCTTCCACCTTCACCCCAAGTACTAACATGGTTCCACCTGAAGTTATTACTTTTGAACAGGCTGTTCTCAAGGACCTAACCAAAATCACCAATTCTAGACATTTTAACAACATGTCTAATACTGAAACAGAGGCAGTTTCCACCTTGTCCAATGACACTTCCATCACCATTAAACAGGCGGACAAAGGGGGAGCCACAGTAATAATGGATACAGTGGACTACGAATTAGAATGTAGACGACAACTGAGTGACCAAACTTACTACACCCCTGTCTCTACTGACCCAACCCCACGTCTCCTTACTACTATCACAGCCTTGGTCTTCTCGGCCGAGAGCCAAGGCTGGATAAGTAAGAAAGAAGCAATCTTTCTGATCAAAAAGAACCCACGCACCCCCTACTTTTACATCCTCCCTAAGATCCACAAAGGCACATTCCCTGTACCCGGGAGACCCATTGTATCAGGTATTGGCTCGGTGCTAGAACCCTTGTCACAATTCTGTGATTTCTTTTTTCAACCACTTGTGCACAAGACCAAATCTTACATACAAGACACTTCAGATCTTTTGAGACTTCTATCGTCTCTACCACCTACAGATGAAATCAACTTATTGTTGAGTTTAGACGTGCAGGCCCTCTACACTAACATACCCCAGAGGGCCACACTGGAAGTGGTAGAAAACATCCTACAACTTGAACCTTGGCAACACAACACCCCCATAAGCTTCATTATGGATTGTGCCACCCTTGCCATGACGGAAATTTTTTTTGAATTTAGAGGACAGGTCTACAAACAGACACAGGGCACTTGTATGGGTAGCACCTTTGCGCCCAGTCTGGCCTGCCTGTACATGTCCGATTTTGAGTCCCGTTACATCTTCAACCATACCAACCCCTTCAACACTGATGTTTACCTCTGGAAGAGGTTCATCGACGATATTTTGATACTGTGGAAAGGAGACATGTCAACTTGCCTAGAATTCTGCAACTGGATCAACACTTTGGATCCACACCTTAAATTCACACACACAGTGTCAGACAGGAGTATCCCTTTCCTAGACCTGAACATCCATCTTCACGGGGGTACACTCTCTACTTCACTATACAAAAAACCAACGGACCGTAACAGTTTGTTACTGTATTCCAGCCATCACCCGAGGAGTTTGAGAGACAACCTTCCCGTGGGGCAATTCTTAAGGATAAGACGTAATTGTAGCAATTTAACTGACTACAAGACTGAAGCTGAAAAACTGAGCAGGAATCTGAAAGCGCGTGAATATCCACCGAAACAGATTGCCCAAGCCAACAAAAGAGCTCGCAATAACCCTAGAGAGGCCTTGCTAGAACCTAGGACCAAGAGCGAGGCAGAAAACATCACATGTGTTACCTCGTTCACCCCGGTATCTAACCAGATTACCAAGGTGATCAAAAAACACTGGAATATACTTAACACGGGCTCATTGACCCTAGAAACACCTAGGTTCTCTTTCAAACGCACTAGGAACCTCAAGGACTCTATAATACACACCCGTCCACGAACACAGAGCCAGACAACTCAGAGAACACTATGGGAGCTGCCCCCTGTGACCGGGCATTACCCATGTGGCTCTTGTTCTGTATGTCACCTCACTGACATACACAAGACAGTTGATATCAACGACAATTACAAGTGGGAACTACGACGCCACACCAATTGCAACACCATTAACTGTGTTTATATGATTACATGCCCGTGCACACTCCAATACATAGGCATGACAACACGTTCTGTTAAGACACGCATCATAGAACATCGCAGCAACTTCCGCTGTAAAAGAATGAACACTAAAATGTGTGCACACTTTCTAGAGAAAGGACACCCCCCCGATTCCTTCCGATGGCTTATTCTGGAAACATTTCCAAACATAACTAAAGAAGCCTTACTAATTAAGGAACAACGGTGGGTGTATAAAAGTGGCACGGATACCACAGGACTCAATGATGCTATTCCATGGTGTTCCTTAAAACCCCCCTGAGATCTAGGATACACCAAGCTCCTGAACCACCTTATTAACTTCCTCACACATAGAGGTAGTTCCGCCATTGAAATAAATTACACCATCTTTGAGACTACACACAAAAACATAGCGCATACGAGGCGCTGTAATCGCTACCCTGATCTCTAATTTTAATTTTATTGCATAGGTTTCTCCACACCAAGCACTAACAATCAGGCAAATACTTTGGAGAATACAAGGAACTCGCTTTATGCAGGTGTGTTTTATATTGGACACATATGACTACTCAAGATTCAGTTGCCATGGCCACTCCTTTGAATACGGTAACCGACTGCCCCACTCGTATTTCACCTGACATGGCGACCAAATCTAGCCACTCCCCCGAATGCACATTACATTCTAGGCCAATACGGACACTTATGACCATTCAAGATTCAGCTGCCTTGGCCACTTGTTTGAGTATAGTAATCGCTTATCCCACTCGTACTTCACCCAAGATGGCGGCTAACTCTAGCCACTCCTCCGAGTGAACATTACATCCTAGACTAACTCGGACAGCGACGCATAAAACACACACGAGACCGTAGAACCACGCCCCCCAGTCCTGGTAGTGCGGGGTAGGTCTACGAGCGACACGGACTCGGCGTGTCAGTAAGTAAAATCTGGTTTTTTACAGGTCTTTATACATGTATTATGGTCATCACCGGTTCCACTAGGTATCGCTAACTCTATCACGCACCTTGACCACCATATGGCCTTGCTATGCCTAGACATTGGTTTTCTCGACTTTATTTTAGTTCGAGACCTGTCCTTATATACGGGAACCAAAAGAGTTACACCATGATAATGACAAGGAACATTTAAATGAAACACGCCCACTTTTTCAGTTTGGCGGGAGATCTCCATATTACACTAGATATCGCTAACTTTATCACGCACCTCGACTACCATATGGCCGTGCTATGCCTAGTCATCAGGTTCTCCCCTTCATTTTAACTTGAGACCTACCCTTATATACGGGAATCAACAGCGTTACACCACGGGAACGACAAGGAGCATTAAAGGAAATACGCCCCTGTTTTCCGTTTGGCGGGAGATCTTTGTTATGCTTTCTTTGATTAATCCTTAATGAAAGCGGACTTCACCAATCACTGCTCCGTGCATAGGCACTGATTAACATTGTAACTGTCATATTTGATATCGATCCAAGAGAAGGGGTGTCAATGACCCTGGAGTGCTGCATTTACTCTTAAATGTTTGTGAACTATGTGACATCTAAGAGAAGGGGTGTTAATGACCCTGGAGTACTGTTTTTACCTTTAACCCTTTTTTTAAATACTGCCCCCATACACTAAATACAGAACGCAAGGAACTCCTTGCGCAAGCCTACCAGGGACTGCAGTGGTTTTTCCTATGGAATAGATAGGGTAAGTGCAACTACCGCTGTTATAACTCTCTTTAGAGTGATCACTTCACGTGGTTTTGTGTGTTTTTAATTCCCCTACCCCTCCCTACACAGCTTGTGCACTTTCATTGTAAATGCACGCTCCACCCGCACCATGTACGATAACTGTTTTGTGAAGAAGCGTTTTTTAACGAATTTTGGTCTCCCACTTTCTACACAGGTAGACCGAGACGCAGGTAACGAAACCAGCTATACACATCAACGCTTGTTGTCTATCACTTTATCTGTCTGGATAGACTTGTAGATAGAATTTCAAGGTCCTGACGAATCACTTGAATACTATTCAGCTATAGTGAGAAACATGTTGACCATGAAGAGGCAGTGTAGATAACCCAGAACATAGACCTGAGTTTCTATCACTTTACCTCATGTTTTTTAACCAGGTGAGGAGACATCATAATAAAAAATTGAGATAGTACTCCCTCCCCTTTTTAACATTCATCTACATTATCACCAAGCCCCACACTTTTCAAGTTGAACAACCGGCTATCGTGGATATAGAAGATCTCCACAAGAGTGCTCTCTAAACAAGAGCCCGTCGGGTATTGCACCAGCCGACTCGACGTAGGAGCAGCCCGATGATGTTACGTTACATCCGGAAGGGTATGTGATTCACAATATCCCGATGGCTGTGTGAGGGCTCCAATATCCACAACAGATACCTTCCTACATGGTACATCCCTTCCCATTCCCTTCAGGAACAGCTCTGTCACTTGTTGTTTATATACCTTGGGCACACTTAGCTGGACCTTACCAAAAGCCCTTTTTCGGCCCCCCCCTTCCTTTTGTTGATTTATAATTATAAGAACGTCCAATTCAAGTGCGGCCCTTTAGTTACCTTTCTTTCACGAGGCCTCCCATCGGCTGTCTGTCCTTCTTCCATTAGACCAAAAAATCAAAGCATTCCAAGAATACCATGACAAAGGAAGAACGTATATGTAGTGCCAAGGTTGAGAGGTAGAGGACCTAACTGGAAACTACAACAATTATTTATATAACCCTAAAACGTCATGCACTATCACTAAGTCAGTATCACATCAAGAATTCAAAACACAAAAGTTTTAGTTTAAAAAGTGTATATATAGACAAATTTATTCAATATTTTTACATGTAATACAGTTAAAAACAGTTAAAAACAATACAAGTTTGGCAGAGAACAGTCGACGCAGCGTTTCGGTGATTGAGTGATCTTTCACCTTCTTCAGGACGATTCTACAAACAAGAATGATCATTAGCTAGATATGGAGTTAAGAATAATAAATCCATACCTCTCTTTGTGCACTTATCTTTTCAATAATTTGTGCCTCAGTGTTCTTGGTCTCAATATTATGACCCTTGGATATTCTGTCTTCGACATGCCTTACCACAATTGTTGTATGGACTAAAGTTTGTGTGCCTTTGGCTCCTTACTGCAGAATAGGCTTCTATCACTTTTGTTCAGGGTGACTTTAAAAATAGCTTTTCTTTCCATGAGGAGGCCTGTCACTAAGCCCACTCTCCAAGAAATCTAAATTGGCAGTCTACCTGCTCAGGTATATGGACTCAATGGCAAAGAGGTCAAATATGTCTGATCAACTGGACCGAGAGCATCCAGACTAGGAGCTACCAATCTCCTGCTAGCAGTACTTCAACTTAATGCTGTCTTCAGTCATACGCAAAGATACTTTCTTGGATGCTGCAAGTGAGAAGCTGTAAGATAGGGAGATGGTCCAGATCCTTTAGCCACCGGTGGCAGTCTCCCAAGGCTGAAAGACTAGGCCAAAGCCTCAGCCCCTTATCTCACCCAGCACCACTGGTACTGATCCAAATGCCCAACCTAGATCTGGTACCGACCACTCCATCTGTACCACTGAACCCCTGGAACTCCTGCCAGAGAATCACTTTTTTCTAAGTGGACTTGAGCAGTTATTTTTTCAAAACAGCTCCCGCACTGTTATTTTATTTTCGTCACTAGAACAGTAATAATAAAGCACCAGAATTGTTCTAGTAGATGATTTTAATGCTTTTCACTTCTCATTGCACTGATTTTCACCATCAGCATTAATTATACCACATCATTGAAAGCTAGAGTTGATAGTATATTTTATACTGCAGTTGTCCATTGGTGCTATTGCCCCGATTGCTATGGGGTTTACAGCAAAGGACACCTAATCCCAAATGATGATGGTTACCATCTAGGTAGCTGATGGGATTCATTTTTATGATTACTATATTTCATTTGCCTAAGTAGTCATTAGCTTTGTCACGAGCTCGTAGTCCTGACCCTAGGTTTTTGTATTTTGTTGTTTGATATAGAGAATAAGGGGAGGAGAAACCTAGTGGTCAATAAATATTTTTCCCTTTGACCCTTTTTGATACACCTGACAAAATTGTTGGTTTATCTAAGTGATTTAGTGGCCTGTCACTAAGACCACTCTCCAAGAATCTCTCTCTAAATTGGCAGTCTACCTGCTCAGGTATATGGACTCAATGGCAAAGAGGTCAAATATGTCTGATCTACTGGACCGAGAGCATCCAGACTAGGAGCTACCAATCTCCTGCTAGCACAACTTCAACTTAATGCTGTCTTCAGTCATACGCAAAGATACTTTCTTGGATGCTGCAAGTGAGAAGCTGTAAGATAGGGAGATGGTCCAGATCCTTTAGCCACCGGTGGCAGTCTCCCAAGGCTGAAAGACTGGGCCAAAGCCTCAGCCCCTTATCTCACCCAGCACCACTGGTACTGATCCAAATGCCCAACCTAGATCTGGTACCGACCACTCCATCTGTACCACTGAACCCCTGGAACTCCTGCCAGAGAATCAAGTCATTTATGCTTTGGTGGCAGCTCATCCACAAAAGATGACCTTGGGTGTATTCCTCTCTTACTCTTTCTGGCATTGATAAGAGGCACTTAGTTACAGTGTGTACAATACAAACTACAAAATAGAAAATACAATAGCCTATGTATGAGACAAAGGTACACATCAATAAATAACAAATGCACATATTTTTTAGTCATTGCAAGTATGATACAGGAATAAATCTCCCTCACTCTGTGCCAGTGTGAAACAGCGAAATGTATTCTCCAGTCCGTGCTACTGTAATAAAAGGATATGTCTCTCTCAGTCAGTGACAGACACAGATGCACCTGTCACAGAAAACATGTGCTAGGAACTGATACACTTTCTTCAATTTGCAATATATATTGAGTTTTTGTGTCCAGTCTTACATAATTACCTACAACCACTCTGCGAGAAAACGCCTATCAAATAGTAGGCTTGCTTTATAGCACTTGTATATCATTGTGACACAAGATAGTTTATATCAGCTTTTATCCTATGTTTTTATCTGATTTTAATGTGTATGCAATATAACTAAATATTTTGATCCAGTGGAAGATGGGGATAGAATGGTCATGAAATGTTATAACTATTGTTATGCACATTGTACTTTCTGTTTAGATTTAGAGCTCAAGTGTACCATCCAAAAGTTGGACTATTTTATTAAATTAATTGTTATTATGTGTATGTTTTATGGAATGTATCCTTTCCGAAATAAACATTTACTTACTTACTTGCTTATCTGTCACAGCCTGTATTAGAATGGCACAAGAACATATCGTCTTTGGTCTGAGCATATGGCATGTGTAACCCAGTCTATGGTAATGTGTTAATAGGAATGGCCTCTCTCATTCTGTGCTAGTGAGAGACTGGTGCTGACTACATCAGTCTGCACAAATGTTACACAGGGATGTGTTTCTCACTCTTTCTGCTAGTGAGAGACAGGAGTACGACTACAGCAGCCTCTGCTAGAGTGAGGCAGAAAAACATCTCTCTCAGTCTCTACTTGTGTAAAGCATGGCTATATCTGTCACAGTATGGACAAGTGTGGTATAGGCTGAGAGGGACAATGATATGAATAGATTTAATCACAAAACATAGAAAGTGTAATTTAATGTGAAAAGACACAGGAACCTTGTTCAGGGAAGCAGTTATGGGAAGAAAGGAGAAGTTGCGGGAAGCATAAGGAAACTGTGGAAGACACAGGGAAGAGGTAGAAGCACAGGTGGAAGCACAGGGAAGCTGTGCGATGCATGGGGAAGCTGTGGACAAGAAAACAATAGGAGGTACAAGGGAGCAGTAGTAGGGAAAGGTTGGAAGGCGCATCAAAGATGTGGGCAGCACAAAAAAACGATAGGATGCACAGTGAGTTGTTGGAAGTCACAGGAAAGTGGTAAGAGACAAAGTGTGGAGGGTCAGGAAAGTGATGGGGGAATAGGGATGTGGTGGCAGGCACAGGAATGCAATGGAAGGTATAGAGAAGTGGTGGAAGACACTGTGAAGCACAGGGAGCACAAGGAAGCTGCAGTAAGGAAGCTTTTGGATGCACAAGGATACTGGTAGGGACTAAGAAGCAGTTGGCAGGAGGTGGCTCTGAGAGACTCAAGGAAGTCCTTAGAGCAATAGGGAAATGATGAGAGACACTGAAGGGTAAGATGCACATAGAAAATTTGAAAGGTAGAGGAAAAGCTGTGGAAGGGAAGCCATTGAAGAAACATGCTAGCTGGATAGGCAGAGGGTAGTGGTGTGACCTATGGTTATCAGTGGAAGGCAGCTGATTCACAAAGGTAGCTTACACTTTTGAGTAGGTTTAAACTTTTGGGTAAGCTTACAGGTTTTTGGTACTCAAAAACTCTGTGTGTAAGTCACTACTAAAAACAGTACTGAGCACCGCATATGGACAACCACTGATAATGCAACATCCTCCCTTAGAAAATAATGGAGGTAGGCTCTTACAAATAAAACCCCTTAGGAAATAATGTTAAATGAAATTAAATTTTTGAACTAGTCAAAAATATAAATACATATGAATAAATGCTAAAAAGTATATAAAATAGTAAAAACATTATTTAATCATAACCTATTTTAAAAAAACAAAATAATTTGACAATACATTTTAATTTAAACATCAGAAAAATACATTTAATTTAATATATTTCCATCACTGAAAGTTTTCATTCAAAATGAATTTATTAGTAACCAGATAAAAAAACATTATTATTTAACATAAAAATATGTTTACTCCTTTATTTAAACCTAACTATTTCAAATAATTTAATTAAATCTAACATTATTTTCTTGGGTTTATATTTTAAGACCCTGCCTCAATTATTTTCTATGTGACGGTATTGCAGTACCAGTAGCTGCCCATATGTTGTGCTGGACTTCTTACAAAAGAGTAAGTTACTACAAAGTGCAGTTTGTGAATACCAAAAAGTAGTAAACTTACTCAAAAGTGTAATCTTACTCAAAAGTGCAGTTTGTGAATCAGGCCCCAAGTCTTTGGAATGGAAGTTAATGGATGCACAGGGAAGCTACAGAGGCATAGAGATGATGTGAGAGGACAGGAAAGCTTTGGGGCTTAGGGAAGTCGTGAAATTCAGGTGAATGGCAAAGGAAGCACATACAAACTGTGGGAGTAATAGGAAAGCTGTGGGGGCCATATAGACATATTGGGAGCCATTGGGAGGCGGTTGGAGGCAAACTGTGGGAGGTATAGGGAATGATGGCAGGCATAAGAAAGCAGTGGCCAGTACAAGTAAGCAGTGGAAGGCAAAGAGATACAATTGGATGCTCTGGGAAGATGTTGAGGGTGTACAGCAAAGTAGTGAAGGGCAAGGGAATGCTAAGGAAAGTACACAGATGCTCAGGGAAGTCTTTGTAAGGCTGTGAGTTGCACATGCCAAGATGTGACATGCCCAGGGAAGCTGTGGGAATCACAGGGGACATCGATAAAGCAGAGGGAACCTGTGGGAGGGAGGATTTGGGTTGGATAAGGAAACTGTGAGAGGCACAGTCATTGTTGATTAAGAAGGTGAACCTAAGCATTACGAATAGCTAGAAAAGGTGCAAATCTATATACTGCAAAAAGAGAAGAGAGAAGCAATAACTTAAGTGGGGAAACAAAAAATCTAGAATATAATATTTGACAGCTATAAATAAGGTGAAACAGTGGTTCTTGCTGAAATGGAAAAAGCTAAAGCAGCAACAGGTGAAGGGAATTAAGGTAATGTGGGTGCAGATGTTAAAGAGTTAGATGTGACATAACACTATAAGTAGAGAAGGGTGGGGTAATGGGATGTGAAAAATAGGGAGAAAGGTAAAAAGGGAGACAAGAGGCAGGGAAGAAAGGACTTTCCATTTTTAAGTGCTTGGAGTGGAGAGATAATAGGAAACACAGAGCCTATCAGCAATTGTTCATGAAAGAAACTGACAGTGTCTCACCAGCCTCTGAATCATCCTGTCCACCAGAAGAAGGCGCTGGTTTGCTGGAAGCTTCATCAAGTACATGGGTTGCAGAAGTAGCTGCTTTTTCAGGGCAAGCATGCTTTCCACTGGGAGTCTTTTAATTATGCTAATCCTATGAGAACCAAAAACACAAGTCTAATTTGCTAGCTTCATGTGGTGGCCATATTCAGACACACAACCACTCTAAATAAGTATTGTGTGGAACACCCAGCTCAAGTTTGTTGTAAAGGCAACATATGAGACAGGACAGGAGACAACACAAGTCTCCCTGAAGGTCCAATAGGAAACCTTCAACAAAATAACCCCTCGAGGCACAGAGGGTCTAGGAACAATTCAGTCAGCTGCATGTGAACTATAAGAAACCCCACTCACTCACAAAATGGGAACATGAAGAACAGGAGACTGGAACTAAAAAATATAAAATTCCCACCACCTCTCCCTACGACCCATACTTTCTCAGGGCCATAAAAAGTAAGCTTATAGTCTCAAAATGGGCAACCAAGTTGAGTAACCAGCTAAAGGAAGTGTGATTATAATAAATACCATTAAGAGAACTTTCAGAACTGCTAAAATATGGTAGCTTACGAAAGTCATAATTTGTGAACCTATCTCTCACACATCATCTATCACACTGCTAAGAACTGAGTCCCATAACACAATAACTACATCTTGGTGGTTATCACGCATGATATGGAAATATTTCCCACATAGCATCCAAACAAAGACACCATCCTGCAGATAGAAAGTGCCATATAAATGTTACAATACAATACAATACAATAAAGCTATCACAAAGGACAGCACAACACATGAAGACTGTGTCAATACATCACAAGGACATGCACCCTGGCATCAGGGACACCTGACAAAAAATGTCCCCTATGAAAGCATCATAAGGAGCAAGCAAAATAAATAAATACACACCATGAAAGTATTACATGTGGCACTTGGGTATATAGTATCTATTTACATGGATTACATGCAACAAGGAATACTTGCTATAAAGGTATTACAAGACGCAAACTAAAACTCAAGCCTCCTGTAAAGGTATTTCTACGGGAACACTGCAGCACAAACCCTGTGTAAAGTTACCAAAAGGGGCATGATCTAATGCACGCCTTCTGTCAGGGTCCCATTTGGGCACATGCATTACATGAAGCCACCACACTAAACCAAAATGAATGTAACATATGAAAGCGCGCTACTGCATGATCTATCACCTCAGTTTAACAAAACATAGAGCATACTATCATTCCATATGTTCTTGAGAAACTTTAATCATCATGGCCTCTCATCTTCACCCCTCTATAAGACGTGCACACTCTTTTCTCCTCCTCAATCAATTTAAAATGGAAATCCCTTCCTTCCCCGCCTCTCTTATCTCCACTTTTCCATCCCCCACCATTTCCCACATCTAACTCATAATGCGGCTGTCACCTTTGATTCATTAACTTC